>NC_133769.1:343279952-343293367 GCF_003597395.2 Chelonoidis abingdonii
TTCTTATGGGGGGGGGGGAGAATATGTTGTGTATTTGGTTGTCATGGTTTTTGTTCCCATGGCAACTGAGTTAGATTATTAGGGGATAGCATAGATAGCCTCGCCTGTTTTCGGCCGGTTAGCTGAGCTCCGTGTGTGTAAATAAATGGCAGTTTTGTTAGCTGTCTGGCCTCAAGTGATTTCTTGCTAAACCGACTGCCTCCAAGGATGTAACAGATTGTATTATATTTTTTAACACCTGATATTTCATTAACTGGGATAAAATCTTTGACTCCTATACGTTCATTTTACAAACCCTGCTTTTTAGACAAGGAACCAGTTTCACTACACTCCTCCTCACCTTTTTGAAATAGTACAGGAATCTGATATGAGAAGCTCAGCAGAACACAAACAGTCAAAGCAGTTGAGCAAAGACAGTTATTTGAGGACCAGAGGGACAAAGGGAATACTTTAGAGCTAAAACCAAAACCAGTTGTAACTACACATGGAGAGGGCCAAAGGCATAATAATGGGATGCAAAGTAAAATCTCAGGGCAGCGGAAAAGGTATTAGCATTTGAAAGATGAGTGATTGCAGTGCACATTCATGATGGATAACACAGTGACATTTCATTGGCACAACTGGAACATTAAACAGTTCTGTTGACAGGTTGTTTTTCAAAATTGGAACTGTTCATAAATCAGCTCCTAATAAAATGTACTGGGTTAAATTTATTCTTGCAGTAAATGGGGAAGCTCTGATGAAAATAACATTGCATCCATTTAAGTCAACAGTGATTTGGGTCCATTGTTTTCTAATTAACTGGCCACTTTTGTTTGTGGTTTCTATAGTGCTCAGTGAAATTCTAGAGTTACTCACTCTAGAGTTTAAGTGCCACACTTATTATTGTCATGGAATCTTTAAAAGGATTTCCAAACCTTCCTTGCAGCATTCTGCAGGCAAAGACAATGATTTGTTAGTCTTGTTGGATCTTACAGGCACTCCTCTACTCTGGAGGTGGTACAAAGACTTGTGGTGCAATGTCCCTAGCAGAAGGGGAGGCATGGCTCCTGACTGCATCAATATTGAAGAGTGTGCAGGTCCACCACCTTACCTGATGTAGAGAGTGAGGCACAGCCCTGCTTCCTCTTCAGACAATTTGAGGATTAGTACACAACTGCACCTAACCTTGTGTAACCATTGCAAATAGGTGACTGCTCGGATATTGACTGAGTTCACGGTGCAAAGGGAGGCACTCCTTTCAGCCTCCCTTGAGTACAAGTGCAGGGGAAGAGCATAATTTAGCCACATACATATGGGTACAGGTCCTGGGGTGCAGCTAAACTGCACAGAACACATTGGAGTTATGTGCCTGGGTGAATTAAAGGTCACCTTTGTACTGTCCTGATTCTGCTGCTGCTCTTCGGAGACTGGTTTCATACATTCATAGATTATAAATCCAGAAGGGACCACACTGATATTCTAGTCTGACCTCCTGCATAACAGAGGTCACAAGACTTCACTGAATTAATGTGGGTCATATTCATTTTATATTGTTTCATTTTTTTAATTAAAATGTTTTGTGGTACCAAATCAAGTATCTTCCAAATATTCATTGCGTCATCACTATTACTTTTACCACGCACATTTGTAATCTCATAAAAAAATATCATTTTCATTTCCACCATAAACCCATATTGGCTGACAATTATACTACCCTCTTAATTCTTTATGAATTGAGCCCATCATCTGCTGTTCCCTTATCTTGCTGATTGATTGATTGATGTCAGACAGGCCTATGGTTACCTGGGTCTCCAGTTAATTTTTTTTAAGTATTGGCACAACATTAATTTTCTTCCAGTCTTCTGGAAGCTCTCCACTGTTTCAGAAGTCACTGAAAATCAACATTAATGATTCAGCAACCACATCCGGCAGCTCTTTTAAAACTCTTGGATGCAAGTTATTCAGACCTGCTGCTCTAAAAATATCTCACTTTAGTAGCTGCTCTTTAACATTCTCCTGAGTTACTATTGCAATGAAAAGTGTTTCATTATCTAATATGACTATATCGTGTGTTTTCTCTCAAATACACAACAGAAATATTTATTGAATACATCTGCTTTTCCTGCATTATTATTGACATTTCTACCATTTCAATCTCATAACGGACCAAATACTAGATGGTTCCCATGCACCATGCTAACCTGTTCTCATGCTGGGCTGCAACAGTCACAGGTGGCTGAAGAATGCAGAGATATATTGGTACAATGCAGGGATAATTCAGCCACAATACTCCAATCCCCTGGCCACACCTTCTTTCCTCTTCTTAGGGTGACCAGATGTCCTGATTTTATAGGGACAGTCCCAATTTTGGTTTTTTTTTCTTATATAGGCTCCTTTTACCCCCCATCCCTGTCCCAATTTTTCACACTTGCTATCTGATCACCCTACCTCTTTTGTACCAGCAACAGGAAAAATAAATGGAAGGAGAGCCCCTACGTGGGCTCTATTTTACTAGAAAATGCCACTTTAAACTAATAAAGCCAGTTTTACAGGTAGAAAACAACACAAAGCCACCATACTGCATCACATGGAAGATCTCCAAGCTATACCAACAAGCAGAGCCGGCTGGGTTTTGGATGAGTGCACATGTTGTACCCACTGAAAGAATGACAGAGCTGCTGATCCAGTGTGAAGTCCTGGAAAGCCCTTATGCTAGCTGACCGAGTAAGAATTTCCACTGAAGTCTTACCCTAAAATGCCACAATCTTCCCTAAAAATGCAGCAAACCCAGGTTGTAGCCATTGCTTCTCTCCTGTGTTCTATAAATCTATAAAACAAAGAGCTGTCTCATTTTCTAGAGCATGGCTAGTAACAAATTTTAAAAAATAAAGCTTATATTTCTTGAGGGTACTTCAAGCTTTCCACCCATTACCTGTATATTCAACAGGATACGGTGAACTTGAAGAGACAGCTTGTCTTTCAGATACTTCATCACACCAACTCACTGAAGTTTGCAAAGGGAGAAAAACTCTTCCATGCTTATTTCACTGTTCTTGTGTTTTCAGTTTTACTTTATTTTTTAAAAAGTCAATTGCTGGAACTTCTAAACCACAAGATAGGAGACAAAGCTACTGATAAGTTTGTTTAACCTTCTGGCTGCTTGTCACTTGCTTTGTCTAGAGTGAGCCCTATGATTTTTTACCAGTATATTCCTTTCATTTTTTGTCTTTTATAGAATCATAGAATATCAGGGTTGGAAGGGACCTCAGGAGGTCATCTAGTCCAACCCCCTGCTAAAAGCAGGACCAATCCCAACTAAAAAATCATCCCAACCAAAGTTTTGTCAATCTGAGCCTTAAAAATCTCTAAAGATGGAGATTCCACCACCTCCCTAGGTACAGGGGCAGCTCCAGGCTCCAGCACGCCAAGGGCGTGCGTGGGGCAGCAAGCCACTGGAGGCGCTCTGCTGGTCGCCGTGAGGGCAGCAGGCAGGCTGCCTTTGGTGGCATGCCTGCGGAGGGTCCGCTGGTCCCACGGGAGCCTGCCTGCCGTGCTTGGGGCAGCAAAATGCTTAGAGTCGCCCCTGCTAGGTAACCTAGGTAAAATAACCCTGATATTTTAACTGATAGAGTTATGCAAAATTACACCATTCTGCACAGCCAACAATACAGAAACTGCATGGAGAGAGAGTTTAGCATGCAGTAAAAAGGGGTCAAAAGGAGGAGGCAGTATTGCTATGCTGGATACAGTCTTCATGTGTGTGGCCTGGTGTTATGCAGTCTACTTCTAACTTTGGAAGACGCTCATCATCATAACATCTCAGCACCATGCATGTAGCTGTGACCAAACTTTAGCAAGGTCAAAGGGAGCCAATAGAGATTTCCTAAAGTCTATGGTTATGTAAAGAGAAAGATCTGTGTACAAGAGAGACGAAGATCTCTTAAAATAAAATTTACTAAATTACCGTATACACTTGTTCATAAGCCAATTTTTTTTAGTAAAAAAGGGAAGCATCAGAGAAGGTGGTAGGCTTATGAACGGGTATGGGGGGGGCAGAGGTGGGACACAGTCCCTCCCCCACAAGAGGGAGCAAGTTGAGGCAGCACAGCCAGCAGAGCTAGAAGGGAAGAGGCGGGGCCAGAGTCTCTCTGCTTCTGGTCATGCTGCTCTCCCCCCAGTCTCCGAAGGATCTGCAGCTGTGCCACTCGGCTCCACACCCCAGAGCAGACTGTGGCCATGCTGCCCAGCCCACCAGAGCAACTCCAGCCAGGCCAGAGATATCTTCACCTGGCCCGCCCCAGCTAAGGTGGGAAGGGATGGGATGGGGAGAGTGTGGGGGTCCCAGGCTAGGGGTGCGGTCATGTGGGGAGTGGTCACAGGGGTTTACTCCCCTGACCCGCAGCTTCTCCTTCCCCTCCAAAAAAATTTCTCCACCAGTTGCTGTCCCGACCCATCAGAGTAAGCCACTGGTGGGCCAGGACACTTTGTTTACTTAGGTTTACCGCCGTGCCTGCAGACGCTTGAAGTAAACCAACAATCTCAGCCCATCAGCGACTTATCCTGATGGCCCGGGAGCTAAAGTTTGGCGACCCCTGAATTATAGCAGGGCTTTGGAGCTGTGCTTTGGTTCCAGTCCAGCTCCAGGCAAAAACCTGCAGCTCCACTGCTCCGGAGCTGCTCCACGCTTCAGCTCCAGGCTCTTCTCCAAAGCCCTGAATTATAGGGTTGGCTCATAAATGGGTCATAAAAAAATTCAATTTTTACTTATCCATCTTGGGGGAGTCGTCTTATAAATGAACCGGCTTATGATCGAGTATATATGGTAAATTAACCTTCTAAATCTGTAAATGAATGGCTCAGATTAATCCCTAGGGTAACTGCCCTGGAGTTATACTAGGGATGAATGCAGCCTTTTGGTTTACTATGCAGGTGTAAACCTGTAAGTTATCCTACCTATCCTTTTGCCACCTTACATTTGCCATGTAGTGTATATTTTATCAGAATCAGTTTTATTGAAAAGCAGTAGTAGATTAACAAATACTGATAAGGTCATTTAAAAGTTTGAAAAAAAAGTAATAAAATCAAAAGATTCAAACTACTTTAAACTGGCAGGGAGAACTGAAAATCTTAAGTAGAAATGTTCAACCCAATATCACTATGTTTACAAGCCTAGGGCAAGCAAAACTAAAACCAAGGTGTATTTTAAATAAGAACAAAAAATGGAGCACCAAGAAAAAATAAAATAAATCTGTCCATGATCTCTTAACTGAATCCCTATTCTAATCCACTCTCCCAGAAATAAAGCTACTGAAATGTGAAATGTTTTACTGATTGATCAGCAGAGACAATACACAGCTGTACATACCTGGCACACAAGTGTTTAATTTTGGATTTGTTATATCACCAGTTTTAGGGGCTACCGATTTCCCAAAGAGGGGATCAGACTACAGGAAGCGGACAGAGAGATGGTCACGTCACTTACATTAGTGCTATTATATGTAATGCTCATTAACTAGCTCAAGGAGACTCAGTTTCACTCCCTCTATCAACACTTCATTAATTATCAGATTCTCTGCGCTCATGGAGACAGTGAGGAAAACATTATTTTGGCTGTAGTACACTGTGTCAGATGGTTTCCCTTGCTGCTGTTTAAAACTGCATTTGTTCCTCTTCCACACCCCTTCAACTCCTTTTGGCAACTCTAATCAATCAGTACAGATTACTTTAATTCTCTGAAGGATCATCTCTGGAACATTTTACTTCCAAGGAGCTATGTTATACTCGTTGGTCAGAGTGAGCATTACCATGCAACATTCCTTAGACAGTGACTTAGACTGTAACATAACTGGGCGAGGAATAGTCTTTTTGTTCTGTGTTTGCACAGTACCTAGCAAAATCAGGTCATGGACCATGTCTCTGGCTTCTAGGCACTACCACAATGCATAATAAATAATATTCCTAGAAGTATTACTTTCCCATGGCAGTACCTTCAAAGAAGACCAACTCAATAGACACGGACAATATATGAGCCCCAGGTGGCAAACTACTCAGCCAATCCATGCACATTTGAACTCTGTGTCTGGAAGTAAATGAAGTTTGCATGGGAATCTTACCTCATTGCTAACTGTCAAGGTTCCTTCCCCACTCTGAACTTTAGGGTACAGATGTGGGGACCTGCATGGACACTTCTAAGTTCAATTACTAGCTTAGATCTGGTATCACTGCCACCACCCTCAAATACTACCTTTTTTCCTGGGTAGTCTTGAGGGACTTCACCAATTCCCTGGTGATCACAGATCCAAACCCCTTGGATCTTAAAACAAGGGGAAATTAACCATCCCCCCTCCTTTCTCCCACCAGCTCCTGGTGGATTGAGATCCAACCCCTTTGGATCTAAAAACAAGGAAAAAAATCAATCAGGTATTAAGAAAAACGCTTTTAATTAAAGAAAAGAAAGGTAAAAGAAAACCCTCTGGGCGAGATTAGCATACCAGCTACTCTCACAGACAACAGATTCAAAACACAGAGGATGTTCCCCTGGGAAAAAATCGTAATACACACACAAGAATACCCAATTTTGATAATTCCCTTAATGGTACCAAGACAAGTTACAAAGAAAATAAACATAAACCTATTTATCCCTTTCTAAACTTACTACTCTGATAAGAGGCTGGTTCCTTGATCTTTTTCACTCCGGCTGAAACTGAGACTCTAAACAAAGGAAAACTTCCCTCCTTCCTTTTGAAACATCTTGTTCCCCCATTGGTTCCTCTGGTCAGGTGTCAGCTAGGCTAGGTGACCTTAACCCTTTACAGGTAAAAGAGGCATTAACCCTTAACTATCTGTTTATGACACTAACCAAGACTCAATAACGGTTATAAATTGTAACAGGTGTTGGTAGATTAAGAAAATGCAAACAAAAGCAACATAGAAAAAAATCAATTAAACCAAATGAACATCTCGTGTCAAATGGCATTACAGCCTGTTAGACTGTGTGGAGGTACAGCCAACATCAATTATGCTCATGTAACACATCTCTTTCTGTTCCCTAAAACATACCACTCACGACAGATATTAGCATATTAATAAATTTATAATATTAGCCAAGTGGTTCTTTCTGATTAGAAGGTGAATGTGAAAAATGAAACATATGAATATATCAAAAAGTTTTACTGAACATGCTGCACTCTAAGGCAAAGTTTCCATTTTCCTGTTGAAACAAGTTTGAGGCTAATATTAGAAGTATATTAAAAGGGAGAGGAAAGCAGAGGAGAAGGGGCACAGTAGAAGCAACAGCTACTATAGCAACAGCAGCAGGGGAAATAATTTTAGTCCTATCTCCAAGAGTCAGAGGCAGGATGCAACCATAAGCAGCACAACTAACTTGCAACTGGAACATATCCTTGCCAGCGGATGTCACAGCTGCATAAATACCAGACTACAATGCTAAATACTTTCCTTTATTCTTCTCATCAAAACACTCATTATATGTGCTTTTCTATGGTTAAAATTGCCATTAAGCACCGTTTCATTTGCATTAGCAGAATAGAATTTTAGATCATATTTCATGAAGCACAATACACAGTATTGTATACTGATCAATAAAAACAAAAGTACTGAATGAAGCTGATTAATGCCAATGGGGACAAAACAATGCTATCTTATTATCACAAAATGAATTAGAACATTAGCATCCCAGCACTGGAGACCTCTGTTCAAATGCTAGCTCAAGTTACAAGTGAAAATGAGTTTGTTTGTCCATAGAGATAAAAGCATTATACAATATGGCAGAGCTGGCAGTCAGTCTCTGCTCAAACACAAGCCCAAGATAGGAAAAACAGGTATGGTACAGGTTAGGACTGAGATGTTGTGGCAATGTTGCTTGGGGGGGACTATGAATGGTATCTTCTTGTAGTATGTCTGATTCTAGCTGGCACTATCTGTCTTGTCTAATATATATATATATGACTATATTGATAGTGTATATGTTTATATTCCACAATCATACTCTTTTTTTTCTTTAAATAGACATTTCACAGAGTGCTCCCTGTGTCTAATTATTATTCAACTTTTAAATGTAAGTTTAAAACTATCCTGTGGTAGTGGTAAGAGATAAATGAGGAAGATTCAAGATGATGCTAGAAGTACCAGAGAGGACAGAACTGAGGAAGGCCTTGTCTCAGACTGGAGGCTGGCTTCTTACAGGGGGAGCCTTTCTATCTTCTGTTGTTCCATCGTCATTAGAGAGGGAATTGGGAGGTTCCCTAACTGCACAAGGTAGCCAAATTCTGGTCACAGTTACCAGGGCCAGCTCCAGCTTTTTTGCCGTTCCAAGCGACAAAGCGAAAAACCAAACCAAACCAAAAAAAGTTAAAGCCACGATTGGTGGCACTTCGGTGGCAGCTCCACCGTGCCGCTTCATTCTTCAGCGGCAATTCAGTGGTGGGTCCTTCGCTCTGAGAGGGACTAAGGGACCCACCGCCGAAGACCCAGACGTGCTGTCCCTTTCCATTGGCCACCCCAAGCACCTGCTTCCTTAGCTGGTGCATGGAGCCGGCCCTGAAAGTTACACTACTAAGTATTCAGGAGGAGTTATTCTGAATTTACCCTGGTGTAACTGAGACCAGAATTTCTCCAAAAAACTAACACCCCTCCACCCCCCCCCCCCCCCCTGCTTTATAGAAGAACTAAATAAGAATCTCCTTGGGATGCAACACATTAGGATTCCAAAGATAGTACATTTCCCTAAAGGATAATAATCTGGGTTTGATGTTAATACTGGTAATGTCAATGACTACTACATTCATATTAATTTTCTGAATTGTTTTATATGGTTAAACACAAGAAAGTTTATATAGGTATTGTCACAGGGTATAATCCAGAGAGCACATATTAAACTGAATGGATGAGAGGAAAATGTGACAAAATACATTTCAGACATTCCAAGAGTCAGATGGTTGTATGTCAAAGTCAAGCACCCAAACAGACAATCTACCCTAAGGTATACCAATAAATCAAGGTGTCACCAGTGCCACTCATAAAGTAACACTTGTCAAAGGTTTTACTTTCAGCCTCTTATAGGATGGGATCCCAGCAGGTGAGTAGCTGCAGTGCTTCTCACAATACAGAAGACACAGGACTCAGATGTAACGGATTCTAAGGGGGTTATTTTTTGAGGTTGCTAGATACACTCAAGAACAGTGGACTAGATTCTGTAGTCAAATCTGGACCCTCTGCACCACTAAGGAGAAGCAAAGTGATCAGAAACTAGCAACAGCTGGATAGCAGATAATTCCCCAGTTAGAGAGGAACTCCATATTGGCATTAGCATGGCAGCTCAGGGCCCTGTGCCTGCTGTATTCCACCATACTCATGTGGGCTGTGGGCAGAGGCCACAGCAGTGAGGCTGTTGGAGCTGGGGTTGGCCCTGGGAATCAAAGAGCTAAAAAGAGTTCAGGCACAGAGCAGAATCAAACTCTGTAGGCCTCCAGCTTTCAGAGAGAGAGAAAGACAGTACTGCACATTGTCAGCACACAGAAATCCTGGCATGAATTGCTGACTATATCACAGCAGCAAAGAGTTTTGTGGCACCTTATAGACTAACAGACGTGTTGCAGTATGAGCTTCCGTGGGTGAATATCCACTTCATCGGATGCATGACTATATTACATTACTAAGATGGCACTTTCCCTCTCTCTTGATTGGCACTCATTCATTCATATAACTAATGTTCCCTTACACATTTTAGGGGTAACTACAATGCCTCTAGTTTAATTCTTAAATGTATCATTTGCCAGCATAATATAATAGTTGCATTTCTGAGAACAGAATTTCTCTTGTATTTTTGAAGATTATGAGATTTAATCTTTAGAAAGACTCAGTGATTTGTACAGTAGAAACAAATCATTCATTTCAGCACTGAATAAAACCATTTATATATATATTATATGTATAACAAGAGATCTTAATCAACAGTTGTATAATATGGAAGTGCTTTATTCCCTCTGCACATGAGCTTCTTAAAAAGACCAAAAATAATGTTGTTGTCAACATACATAACAATCCATAGGTTAGATGTAACTGTTGTTGCTGTTAGACCAGAGCCAAGGTAAGGTAACACACACACACACTCACTCTCTTGGTTGGGAGAGCAGGAATTGTTGCACAGCATGTTCTGTTCGGGTGGTGTTGGCACAGCACTGGAAAGACTCCAGACCAGTGGATCTTGGTGTTAACACCCCATAGAAATGCGCAGGAAGGTCACACCTCTCACAGCTATTTTTTAAGTATCTCTTCCAACTCGGGCACCTGTCATTGCCCTTACTGCACTTGGCTCACATTTTTGAGGTTTTCTTTGCAACCAGGAGAGCTAGGGGAAAAAAACTGAAACTGATTTTTATGTAATACCCTGAGTCCAGGAGCTGTGGCTTCTTGTACCTATGCCTTAATCTGGCCCTGTGATAGAAAGTTTAGACAGGCAAATCTTGCAATATTTTTGCAAAGTATGCACTGGATTGATTGTTCATCGCAGCCAGAGACTCATGGATAGTTCTAAGCAAATAAAGAAAAAAATAGTAAATAATTTTTTTTAAAAATTGCAAAGTTCATTTAAACAATTCTTTAATAAACCTCATTCTATAGGCTCTTCTTACTGAGAGAGAGATGTGGGAGACTCTGAACATTATCCTGACTTCTCTCTGATTGAAGGGTGTTTAGTGTTAAGACAAGAGTCTTCTCCCACAGAAAACATATTGCTTGAGATGACAGAGAAAATTTCCCCCCCACTTCTATTGGGCTGGCAGTTGTCATGATGCACAGTCTTTTTGGATCTTGTAGCATGCAGCACTTTTAGGTAGGTTGTATTAGTATTTCCAGTGCTGTTTGGAGAACTTTTCCTTCTGTGACATATTTGGAGGCACGTCCATGTTTTCTCCCAGAACTTGAACTGCTGAGATTGTTAGTTGTTGGTCCAGGAGTAGAGTTTACTCACAGAACCAGATCATAACACTCTACTCTTTAGCAGAGAGGAGAAGCAACTGCACTCACAAGAGCAAGGTGACAGTTTCTGATTCAGTTTCTGAAGTTTATTCTCCAACTGTAACCTGCTGACATACAGAATCATATCAATGACCCAAAGGGGTCAGCATTCACAATAGACAAAGGACACTTTTCTCATGGTTGTCCACCACACCTGGATTCTAGAACATGCTTAGAATCTCAGACACCATCCTCAAGTTTTGATCCAATGGCTTCGTACTAATGGGCTGTTGTCCAGAATAATATGAGATTATCCCTTCTGGAGTGAAGCTACAACCACAACCAAAGGTAAAACTTTTGTGAACAACTCTAGGGTGAAGACCAGTTCAGTGGACACGAAGTGATCATGGGAATCCCAGCACTTCAGAGGTTATGGGATTGAATCACCATACTCAAAGAGTAGTTTTAGAGTAGCAGCCGTTTTAGTAGTTATCAATGGTTCGCTATCAAACTGCAGGGTGTACCTAGTGGGGTCCCACAGGGGTCAGTACCGGGTCCAGTACTATCCAATATTTTCATTAATGACATGGATAGTGGAGTATGCTTATTAAATCTGCTGATGACACTAAGCTGGGAGGGGTTGCAAGCACCTTGAGAAACTGGAGCACTGGTCTGAATTCAATACAATAACATTCAGTAAAGATAAGTGCAAAGTATTTTACTTAGGAAATAAATTAGCATCTACAAAATGGGGAATAAATGTTTAGGTCAGAGGTCCCCAAACTGTGAGGCACACCTCCCTCGGGAGACATGGAGGAACACTGGGAGGGTGCGTCAGGGTCCAGGTCAGCACCCAGGGGGTGTAGGGGAGGGAGGAAGTGCCACCCAGCCCCAATTTGCTCCCAGCTCTGCTTTGGCTCTGCATCAGCTGCAGCCCAGCCTCCAGTTCTCTCCCTAGTCCTGCCCCCAACTGTGGCTCTGGCCCTGCTCCCAGTCCCAGACCCGCCCACCAGCTGCAGCCCCAGCTTTGCCCACTTACACCTGGCCATGCCCCCCGGGAATCAGGGTCTCACTCTCAGCCCTGGCTCTGGGGCGAGGGGGGAGCACAGATAGGGTAAGAATGGGCACGGCCCTGAAAAGTTTGGGGACCACTGATCTTGGCGGTAATACTGCTGGAAAACGCCTAGGTGTTACAGTAGGTCACAAACTGAATATGAGTCAACAACGTGATGTAAAAGCAGCAAGGAGTTCTGTGGTACCTTATAGACTAACAGACGTATTGGAGCACGAGTTTTCGTGGGTGAATACGACGAAGTGCGTATTCACCCACAAAAGCTCATACTCCAATATGTCTGTTAGTCTATAAGGTGCCACAGAACTCCTTGCTGCTTTTACAGATGCAGACTAACACAGCTACCCCTCTGAATGTGATGTAGTTGCAAAAAAAGACTAATAACATTCTTGGGTGTATTACAGGAGCATTGTAGGTAAGACACAGGAGGTAATTGGTTACTCGGCACTGGTGTGACCTGAGCTAGAGTAATGTGTCCACTTCTGAGTGACACGTTTTAGGAAAGATGTGCACAAATTGGAGAGAGTCCAGAGGAGAGCAACGAAAACGATAAAGAATTTAGAAAACATCACCTATGAGAAAAGATTAAAAAAACATGGGCTGTGTTAAGTCTTGAGAAATGAAGAATGAGGGGAAACCTGATAGTCTTCAAATATGTTAAGTGATGTTATAAAGATGGTTGTTCTTCATGCCCACTAAAGGTAGAACAAAAAGTAATACGCTTAATCTGCAGCAAGGGAGATTTAGGTAAGATATGAGGATTTTTTTTTCTAACTTTCTAGGGCAGTTAAGCACTGGAATAGACTTCAGAGGGAGGTTTTGAAGAATAGTTTGGATGGAGTTGGTTTCCCCTCAGTGCAGGGGGCTGGATTTGAATTCATGATGTCCCTTGCAGCCCAACAGTTCATAGATTCATAGACTCTAGGACTGGAAGGGACCTCTGTCATAAACAGATAGCTAAGGATTAATGTTTCTTTCACCTGTAAAGGGTTAACAAAGGGAACCAAACACCTGACCAGAGGACCAATCAGGAAACAAGATTTTTAAAAGCTCAGGGAGGGAATTTTTGGGTGTGTGTCCCTTCATCTGTGTCTTTTGTCTGTCTCTCGGCTATGAGAGGGATCTTTCTATCTTCAAGCTTCTAATCTTCTGTTTCCCAGTTGTAAGTACAGGTATAAGACAATATAGGTTTTTATATTGTTTTTGTATTTACATGTGTGTAGTTTGCTGGAATGTTTTAAATTGTATTTCTTTTTGAATAAGGCTGTTTATTCATTTTGTTTTCTTTTAAGCCAATGACCCTGTATATTGTCACCTTGATACAGAGACCATTTTTATGTCTTTTTCTTTCTTTTTATATAAAGCTTTCTTTTTAAGACCTGTT
>NC_133769.1:343303265-343308741 GCF_003597395.2 Chelonoidis abingdonii
TTTGGGAGACCAGAGGGAGCCAAGCCCTGGAATCCTTGGCTGGTGGCAGCGATACCAAATCTAAGCTAGTAATTAAGCTTAGCGTTCATAAAATGAGAAGCTAGCATGACCCCTCTAAGGTTCAAATCTGAGTAGGAAGCTACGACAACCTCGAGAGGTCATCGAGTCCAGTCCCTTGCCCTCATGGCAGGACCAAATACTGTCTAGACCATCCCTGATAGACATTTATCTAACCTACTCTTAAATATCTCCAGTTCTACGATTCTATGATATAACCCACTTTAGAAGTAGTAGTCAGAACTTTGTCTTCTTAGTTCTTAGCTTGTAGTCAGCTAAGGTAGCCAGGAAGGTGAAACAAGAATCTTATGTTCTCTTATATTCATATATATAAGTCTCTTATATTCAGTTAGTAACTAGACTACAGGATGCATAGGACTAGCATAGTCCTTTCATTGCTCTCCTCCATAATTATATGAAGCACCTCTGAGTGTGGAGTATCTAGTGTTATTCTGTCATAAGACTTATGCAAAACACCTCCAGGAGGCCATTCTCTTCATAGGTGTCAGGCTCAGTTACATGAAGCAATTGGGGATGCATGAATACAAGCTAAGAACTCCAAATCAGCAGCAAAGAAGTCTTGAGTTTTCTGAACTATACGGACGTTGGATGAATTTCTTAGTCACTGGAAGAGCAATTCATGATATTTAGAGACACAACCAACATCACACCAGAAAGTAGAAATGACTTTAGACATGATTTGTGGAGCTAAGGAAACATTGGCAATGGACTTTTTCCTATTAAGTGCTGGTTATTTCTTAGGCTTGACAGTAACAAGGAGGATTCTCTAGCTGTCGCCGGGTGCCATAACGGTCTAAGCTATCACAGCCCTGGTTTACACTAAAGAATTACTTTGATAGAACTATGTTGCACCCCTGAGTGATGTAGTTATACTGATGTAAGCACTGGTGTAGACAGTGCTATGTCAGTGGGAGAGCTTCTCCTGCCAACATAGCTACTACCTCTCGTGCAGGTGGCAATATTCAGCTGATGGGAGGGCTCTCTCTCTTTGTCTCAGAGTGTCTTCACCAGCTGGATCAGTGCAGCTGCACCGATGCAGGTTTCTAATATAGACCTGCCCAGGGAAGGTAAATCCAGGAGGAAAGCAGAATATATCTCCAAGTATGGTAGCTTGGTATATGAAGGCTCCATTGTGAGATGTTCAGCTTGGTTCCTCTTTGGCTGCTACTGAGAAGAGGCTGGGAGTGCTTGACAGTTTAATGGTCTTGCACAGAATGTTTGACAGTTCTTAAGGAAAAACAAAGTCAGGCCACAGTGTGTGGCCTTATGACCAAAGGTGCACTTCTTTCTTTTCTGCTTAGTTCTCAATGATCCCTCAGCCATTTTCTACATCTCAGCTGTGGGAAGACTGATTAAACTGAGAAAATCAAGCTAAGGGAAATGCCAGAAGCCAAACAAAGGGCTAAGCAACAAACAAAGAGCTAAGTTTTCTTCACTCTGTGCAAATTAGAGCATATCTGGGGAAGCCAGCAGATGCCTTGGGACAACCTGTACTGGTGCTCTAAAATACTCTGTCATCAGTGGTTTGTGCCTGTTCAGATCTAGTTGGAGAGTTGTACATTCAAAGACAACCCTATGCCAGCAGGTTTAGGGCCAGTCTGACATTTCTCCAGGTAGATTTAACATGTGTAATGTCCTTATCATAAAATGTGTCTACTATTTCTTTACATAAAATAAAAAGCAGTGCAATCACATGATAATTCTGAGAGAACAGCATTTCTTTCAGATCTTCTATTCTCTTTTGCCTTAATGTGCACATTTGAGACCAAAATGATGAGGGTGACATTCAGAAGAGTTTCAATTAAAAAAAAAAAAAACAAGTAAAATGAAAGTGTTCCATGCTTTACCACGTAAACTATGTGAAGAAACTGCATAAACAGTAAATAGCAGTTTTATAAATCAAACCTTAAGTGCTTTAAAGCATTCCCATTTCAAGCAGTATTTTAAAGAGCTGTAGCAAAACCTCATTTTTTCAACCAGTATAATTCAAATATTGAAATATGTTGACATTTTATTATAGCCTTTTTTCATAATACCTATGCTTAATGTATCAAAGACATATATATCTTTTTGGCAATATGTGCTATCAAAGAGGTGCAAACAATGAATGCAGCATTATTCACTGTAGATAATTTACTTCTATGCAATATCTATAAAACACAAAATATACTACTCTTGTAATTACCTCATACTGAATTTCAGTTGTCAGATAATATAAATCAGTGTTTCCTAAATCTCACCCAAGTGTGCATTCACAAGTTGCTGCAAGCCTGAGATAAGCATCTAGTTTATGTAAACTGAAGTAAATTGTATTGTACTATGAAAGAATGGTTCTTGAAAACAAACCCCAGAATGCAGGTCCTAGAGAAATCATGGCCCAGATCAAGATGAAGCACATTGGAACCTACAATCCCCTCTAGGATGCAATACATTATTAAGAGATGAAGACTTAATTCAATTAATACACTCTTAGTTGTCTATCCTGTGGCAAAGTACCTTCTCCTCCTCAGCAAGCTCAGTCCTTTTTAGCCTTGGAGACAGAGGCTTGGGCAAAGCAAACCCTTCTAGGTAGTACAGGGTCTGGCTAATCCTTCCCTCAGTCAATCCCTACTGCTTGTCTACTCCCCTTCTGGGGACAGGGCACAGCCTTCCTTGCTGCAAAAGTTCAGCACCTTGCTACACCTAACTTGCTAGCAGCTTCCCTGCTTCTCTCACACCCCTCCCTACTTCCATACCAGGGAGGGTTTAAAAAGGTCTCCAGCAGTTGGAATCAGCTGAACCTAATTAATTCCCTGGTAACCCCTGTTCCAGCTGAACCTTATTTCCCCCTGGTTATCTCTCCTCAGTGGATTGGGAGAGATCATTTAACCCCCTGGGACTAATTACTGCCCCTCCCTTTGTAGCCATTTGTCCTGGATTTGCCACAATCCGTATTCCTACTAAGTAGTTCTTCATGTTATATAGAATTTATGTGTTAGAGTTTGGCTAGGACAGTTCCTTTTTATTCAGTTTTTTTTTTGCAGGCCTCTCTTGTTTGCATAAATAAGCACACACTGAAGATGAACAGTTTATCAAGACCTGGTGTGAATTTGCAGCTCACAGGTGATAATTCCCCAAAATGATGACACAATGGGCCAAAAAAAATGCAGCATTCTAGTACTAAAGTTTGCAAATATTTCATCCACTACAACTATTGTGATAGATTTTAGCAGCAGCAGTGCTGATATAGTCTGTAATCTAAAACTGTTACAAAACTAAAGCTGGACTTTTGCTATACTACAGCATTGACCTGTTTTGTTTGCATTTTCATAGTAACTGGGGACTTCCCATTAGTCTTTGTTTAAAAGACACAAATCATAATATGTTCTGGAAATAGTGTCTGCTAAAGCGGGTGAAGCACTTTAGATCCATTAATAGTGAGCTATAGGATATACATCATTTGCAGATTTTTCTCTTTCTAAATCATAAACCATCTTTTTTTTTTTTAACATTAATGGTTGACTCATTTACCGGAGCTGTGACTGCCTTTCATTAATAGAGAAGAGAATAAACAAGGGTATTTTTACACTGTACTGGAAACACAATCACATTTAAGTATAATGGATAATGTATGCTGCTTATTACAAAGAAAAAAGGGATAAAACACGACAGTCCTGACTAAAGTGAAGCAAACTGCTATTCACTGTCTTCATTACGATGCATTGTTACAGAGTGTGACACTCTAAATTAATAATCATCAAGTCTGAAGATAAGAATTCTTGTAAGTGATCTAGGAAGCTCAGCTTGTTAAAAATAGAAACTATGACATATTTTACTGATCTGAAAATGGAACATTTTCTGTCTGAAACCAAAAGGTTGCAATTCACGCAGATTAGATGGGGTTGTGAACAATTTATTGGATGTACAAAACAATTGATGTGAGGATCAGTCACTATTTTGAACTAGCAGTGCTCAGAAAAAACTGTAAAATCAGCTGCCTCTTCACATAGATCTTGTATTTAAGCACAATATACAAAACAGGTACATTCAAATAATCCCTTTGAAGTGCTCTTTCACTCTATGTGTGCGCTATATAATGCTATAATATATAATTTCTTGCAAATGGGAGATAGCTCCTATCAGGTGCTTACAATAAGCAGCTTCAATTGTTCCTTGTTGCTGTTTTCATAGTCTTTCCTGTAATTTACTCAAGAAAATTCTTTGTATTGAATTTAGATCAGGTCACCATGTTGAGGACAGCACTAAACAGCTGATTTTTTAAAATTTCTCCCCCTTCAAGAATTACATTCATTTTGTAATTTCTCCCCCTTCAAGAATTACATTCATCAACGTCACTGGAAAATTAAACTCTGTTTTGAACTTGTTCCCTGATGGATAATTCTCTATGCTAATATCACTTCATAAATTGCACTGTCTCTATTATGCAATCAATGAAAAACAGCCTACCAATCACTTTGAAAGGTAGAGAATACCTTATTATAGGCCTGATCCACACTGAAGACAATGGAAGTCTTTACACTGACTTCAATAGGCTTTGGATCACACCCTATGCCTTCAATCCAACTATCACTGAAATTTGATCAGACTTACTATGGCTTTTACTGTCCACTATATACAAAAGAAGGAACAAAGCTTTAGTCTTTTATATCATCTCCTTCTCTCTTCAGTATTTAAATCTTTCTCACCGAGCAGCACATCTTCATTTGTGTTTCATAAACCTATGTTCAAAAATGTATCATGTTCTTTCCCATTGTTAGGTGCAAATTTAAAATGACATCAAACTGATGTAAGAGGATGCCTGTCTGGGATCCAAATTTAGCTGGAAAGTGGGAGTTTAAATGATAAAGTATAGTGTAACATGCACCAATGTGTCAATTAGAAGGTATGAAAGAACAAATAAAATTGATAGGCTGGAGGAAGGTATAGAAGGAAAAGAAACTCACTGAAGGGTGCTAAATAGCCCTATTTATAAGTGCTAAGCACCTAAATGTCCAGCTGAAGTGAATGGGAGTTATGGATGCTGTTCATAACACCTGAGTATCAGCTCCTCAGTGACTGCATGGCTGACTGCAGGCTCATAGGGATGGACACCTGCTGGTCTCCTTAGCGTAGCAGAGCCCCCACAGCTGCCCCAGTTTGATGGTTCACTGTAGCTTCTACAATCCATTTAAGTGCTCAGAACTGCTGTGATGGGGCAAGGCCAGATGGCTACAGTAAAGTACTGATAAACAGGTACGTTAGCCCCAGGCTAAACAAATCCCTAGTACCCTGGTAACCAAATGGCAGTTGCTCCAGGTTAATCAAGGCACCTGGAGTCAATTAAGATCTTTCTAGAAGGCAGTAGAGATAGCTACTTTAATTAGAACACCTGCAGCCAATCAAGGCAGGCTAATCAGGG
>NC_133769.1:343311014-343471847 GCF_003597395.2 Chelonoidis abingdonii
TCCATGCTGACTATTCCTGATCACTTTCCTCTCCTCTAAGAGCTTCAGAATTGATTCCTTGAGGACCTGCTCCATGATTTTTCCAGGGACTGAAGTTAGGCTGACTGGCCTGTAGTTCCCCAGATCCTCCTCCTTCCCTTTTTTAAAGATGGGCATTACAGTAGCCTTTTCCAGTTATCCGGACCTCCCCCGTTCGCCATGAAAATTCAGATAATGGCCAATGGCTCTGCATTCACATCCGCCAACTCCTTTAGCACTCTCGGATGCAGCGCATCCGGCCCCATGGACTTGTGCTCATCCAGTTTTTCTAAATAGTCCCAAACCACTTCCTTCTTCACAGAGGGCTGGTCATCTTCTCCCCATACTGTGCTGCTCAGTGCAGCAGTCTGGGATCTGACCTTGTTTGTGAAGACAGAGGCAAAAAAAGCATTGCGTACATTATCAAAATGAAACAAACTGATGGTCCTGAATCAAAATTTTTCAATATTGTGGCTTTTCATTGTGATTCAGAATGAAAAATGAATTTGAAATATCAGAATTTCTCATGGAATGGAAATTCCAGTTTCTGACTACTTTTCCTTCTTACTCATCTAATGCTCAATCCTGCAAAGATCTGAGCATTCTGGATGCCATCTAATAGCACGATTGATTTCAAAAGCAGCTTAAGTACTCTATGGGATCTACCATTTAGCCACTGGCCTCTATGATGACGTGGGTAAAAACGATGCTGTTTATGGTGGTAAGTTTTGTGCTGTGCATTTCTGTCCACTGGGAAGTGGACTTAGACTGCTACCCATTTCACGCCAGGTGCTGAACACTTTTAAATGGAAATCATTTTTAGTTACTACTAATCTGATCAGGATTTGAAATATTCAGTATTTTTTTATATCCTTTCAGCATTCTATTAAAATTTGCTAGTTTCTGTTTGTATTTAATGAAACACAAATATCCTTGTGATTTAGTTATTTTAATAAGATGTTAAAATCTCTTAATATCATAAAAATAGAAGGGCTGCTGTCCCTCAATATCATGATAGTACAATATATTTATTCCAGACCTTATATAATAAGGAACAAAAGAACAGAAGTTATTAAAATTTGTTTAACAAGATTTGCTGCCCCACAGACTGAGCAATTATCATTAGTTTTGATTTCTGCATTTTTCCATTCTAGACAGATAACAGCCACCTTCCATTTATACAGAAATGCAGGAGCTGTATTAAAAGGACAGAACAATGTAGGACAGGAAGTGAAGAATACGGTATCACAATGAAATTAAAAGTGTAATTTAGGTCAGCTGATTGTACAGAGGTCAGCTTTAAAAATTTAACCTGACCAGCAATTACCACACAATATTATGTGGGCTATCATTGTGAATTTATTTTCTAAGTATAGAAAGATAAATAATGAGGTAGCTCAGCTACCACAATGTAGTAAGTGTTCACAAATGATGATGACTTAAATGGCAACCACTAATTTTCCAAGCTGACCTTTGTCCAGGATACTGATACTAGCACTCCGACCATCATAGAATGTCATGGAAAGCTAGGGCACGGGTTCAATACTAATTCGGTGGGAGGAGTGAAAGTTACTGAATTACCAGTATCACTTCTTGCAGAACGTAGTACGGATGTTTCTCATTTAGGCCTCTTTTTCTTATGAGGGCTAACTGACTTGGAGCACAAGGTACTTAGTCTGCCCAGGCATGGAGTGAATTTTATTTTGAAATATAGATATATCTATATTTGATGGGTCTTTGTGTTTGCCATATTAGATACAGCATGTCAAATATTTGTGCATTACAGTGTTGTTTTCTAATTAAGGTTGCCTGGCTAGGGGGTAGGTGGTTTCCACATTAACATTTTTACAACATTCTAAAATCATCTTTGCAGTTACATGTATTTTCATGCTTGATTAGGCTAGAACCTAATTAAAGTTTCTGAAATTTTTTTTAGCTAAAACACTTCCCAAAAGGTCCCACAAGGAAGTTCTGCCTCTTTTAAACCACCTATGCTGTAAAAATCTGACTTCTGGGAAGCAGTAGACGTGGTATATCTTGGCTTTAGTGAGGCTTTTGATACTGTCTCACATGACCTTTTCATAAACAAAGTAGGGGAAAACAACTCATATAGAGCTACTACAGGGGCAGGCGATCTATGGCACGTGTGCCAGAGGTGGCATGCGAGCTGATTTTCAGTGGCACTCACACTGCTCTGGTCCTGCTTACATTGACCTAACTGTGTAGTGTAGACCAGGCCTTAGTTTTGGACAGTGGCTGAGCTTAGGTCCTACAAGACATGTCAGAGGGAACATGGTGCATATCTTTATTTAATAGACCCAAAAAAATGCATCCTACTGCTTATAGTAGTTCTATAAGCAATAAGCAATCAGCATCAGTACTGTACCAAGGATAATACGCACACTTGAGGGACTCTCTGTGAAACCAGTAGAAAATAGGCCCTCTGACAGTTTATGGAATCAGATCTTTGTATCTGTGGCTGCAATAATAATTTGTAAATGTTAGCAGGAGTAGGCAACCTATGGCACGCGTGCCAAAGGCGGCACGCAAGCTGATTTTCAGTGGCACTCACACTGCCGGGTCCTGGCCACCAGTCCAGGGCAGGCTCTGCATTTTAATTTAATTTTAAATGAATCTTCTTAAACATTTTAAAAACCTTATTTACTTTACATACAGCAATAATTTAGTTATATATTATAGACTTAGAGAAAGAGACTCATCTAAAAACATTAAAATGTATTACTGGCATGCGAAACCTTAAATTAGAATGAATAAATAAGACTCGGCACACCACTTCTGAAAGATTGCCGACCTCTGAGCTATTATAAGGTGGATGCATAATTGGTTGGAAAACTGTTCATAGATTCACAGTCAAGCTGGAAGGGCATATCAACTGGAGTTCCACAGGGATCAGTTCTGGATCTGGTTCTGTTCAGTATCTTCATCAGTGATTTAAACAATGGCCTAGAGAGTACTCTTATAAAGTATGGAGACGATACCAAGCTGGGAGAGGTTGGAAGTGCTTTAGAGAGTAGGATTCAAATTCAAAATGATCTGGACAAACTGAAGAAATAGTCTGCAGTAATAATTAAAGGTCTAGAAAACATGACTCATGAGGGAAGTTTGAAAAAAATGGGTTTGTTTAGTCTGGAGAAGAGAAAAGACTGAGAGGAGACATGATAACAGTTTTCATGTACATAAAAGATTGTTACAAGGAGGAGGGAGAAAAATCTTTCTCCTTAACCTCTGAGGGTAAGACAAGAAGCAACGGCATAAATTGTAGCAAGGGCAGGTTAGGCTGGACATTTCTAACTGTCAGGGTAGTTAAGCACTGGAGTAAATTGCCCAGGGAGGTTGTAGAATCTCCATCATTTGAGATTTTTAAGAGCAGGTTAGACAAACATCTGTCAGCGATGGTTTACATCAGGGATCAGCAACCTTAGGCCCGCAGTCCACCAGGGTAAATCCCCTGATGGGACAGGATGGTTTGTTTACCTGCCACATCTGCAGGTTTGGCCGATCACAGCTCTCATTGGCCACGGTTTACCACTCCAGGCCAACGGGGGCTGCGAGAAGTGGCGTCCAGCACATCCCTTGGCCTGCGCCACTTCCCACAGCCCCCATTGGCCTGGAGCCAGTGGGAGCTGCAATCAGCCAAACCTGTGGACGTGGCAGGTAAACAAACCAGCCCAGCCTGCCAGAGGGCTTACCCTGGCAGGCCATGTGCCAAAGGCTGCCAATCCCTGGTTCAGAGAACACTTAGTCCTGCCTTGAGTGCAGGACACTGGACCAGATGATCTCTTGAGGTCTTTTCCAGTACTACAATTCTATGATTCTATAACAGGGTGATCATGGGAAAATGGTACTTTACATGGTGAGCACAAATCCTATGAAATGTAAACAAGATGATGATTTCATCACACTCATTTTATGTGAGGTGTGAATATTTTTTATAAGACTCATGGTCATTTCACCCTCTTTTCCCCTCACCTCTCCTCTACACCCTCCCTGCCCCACTCCCACAGACAAAATCTTCTTTATCAAAATTATTTTCTCTAGATGGCACCTGGGATATCTAATGGTGAGCAGCTTGAGCAGACAGTTGCTTATGAAAGTGGAAAAGTGACTTCGTCCCCGCTCTCCCAGACAGATTTAAAAAAAATCTACAGATATTTTCACTTTCAACAATATTTTTCTGATCTGCTGTTTCAAAAACGTATCCTTCTGTAATAATGAGAAAACAAATTAATATTGACCATTATTTACAATGGAATCTGCCTACTGTTAGGTTCCTCTAGGACCCCTATCATCAGTGCCAAATCTCATTAGTTTCCAATAAGATTAGGGATACCTGCTGATCATATCTTAATTTTGTGAATTAATAGTTAAATGAAAAGCATAAAAATCAAAAATCACAGACTGTACCTTTGTTAATTTATTTTGGCAAATGTAATGTAGCTTTAATTGTTTACAATATGCCACTGTACATTAGTAAATGTTCGGTGGCATACTTTGCAAAAACAAGTGAAATTTTAGTAATTTATGACATAACTGCTATTAAATATTTGGTAAAGATCAGATCCACTCCCTACCCCACCCCCAATACTCAGGAGATATGGCATCAGAATATGGAGATGGGAATTTTTGTTAGGAGTCTATTTTTGTTTGAAGGACAAAGAGATAAGTTAATTATTTGTTTCTGTGATTTATGCCAAATATTACCTCTGATCTTTTAATATTTTTACAAATTTAAAAAGTTACCATTTGGGTCAATAACTATAGCATAAGTACACCCTCATCATTTTATGGCATAATTTGATGAAGAAACTTCCAAATAGATGCATTTAATGCCAAAAGAGTGCAATGTTGTTCTGAAATATAGTTCCTTTTGTATCAGCAGTTAGTCTTACCTATATCTTTGTGAACAGACCTCAGAAAGCCCATTAATATCATGATGTGGCACACTCTTACCACAGGGCATAGTGCCAATCAGCCTTCTACTGGCTTTATACAAGTGAGTGTGTGCAGGATCAGACCTAAAGAAAGAGGACGTTTCAAAAAGAAGTGTGACACTCTCTCATAGTGACATGACACCTGGCTAAAGAGCAAGCAACCGGGTCTGGCAAGAACAGAACATGAACCAGCAGCAAAAGTGTTATTCCAGTGGGATGTTACCTTGTTGACTAGGGTCAAATTGCAACTACCTGGGAAGGTTTTAGAGTAGGCTGAGGAACTGGAAGCTGCAACATGCACACGAGTGCACTCCTATGTGACAGAATTTGAGAACTTGTCCTAATCATTATCAGCTTCAATGGGTTTAGACTTGAGTCTCCTGTAAACCAACTCAGCATCCATAACCCACTACGAAAGTGGTGTGTTGCTGGAGTAAGCCTGGAGTTGCTCAGAATAAGGCGCTCAAGCACTGGGGCCACTATGCTGTTTGGAGAATTCTGACTGAGTAATTCTTTACCAGAAGAAATCAAACAGAATCACAATGTGATTATGTTCACATCAAAATGCAAGACACGTGTTTGGATTATAGCCGTGTCACATTAACAGCATCTCTCCCACAGAGAAGACGAGGACTAAAAGGAGAGTAAGAAAATAATAAAAAGGGACAAAAAGATTAAACAAGAAGAAATAGTTAAAACTAATGTCTGGTATCACATAAAGGCATTTCCTCTAAACAATACGGGAGTGATTTTCAAAGGCAGGTAGACATCCAACTTCATTAAGACTCAATGGATCTTTACACTGAACTCCTCTTAGAACCTTTGAAAATATCCTCCATTAGTGCTACCTAAAATGTTGTCATCGGTACTTAAATGCCATGGTTCTAGGTGTCATAGAAACCACTTAGGTTAGATTAGAAAAGATAGTTACAACATATTATAGGCAGATTAGATAGAATTCCTGCCAGTCTCACACTAAAACATGAGATGCAAAAGTGAGAAGTAAGTAGATATGACTGCTGAAATTAAGATTCAAATTGTGTCTGCCAATCAAATTGAGTCTGCCCTAAATAGCTGCTCGTGTCTGTGCTAAATAGCTGCTTCCTATTAGTGCTTTTACAGAACAGAAAGTATAAATTGTACTGTTACAAATATGTTATCAGAAGATTGAGCAGTGCTAAAGCAAATTTGCTGACAATAGTTTGTTGGGATCAAAAAATATGTGGCAACAATAGAACTTGATAGGACTGATACACTGCATTTCCGTTTGAACATTTTCAAGTAAGCAGAACTGTTTCAGTATCTGCTGCATAAGGATCAATAAGGTTGAATTTATCCCTGTGTACAATGTAACTTCAACACGGTTATAAATGAGGCATCAGGGCTCACTGAACTGCATCCAAAAACCACACCAAAGTATTTGGCTAGTAACCTAAACCACCAGAATCAGAGATCTACCTTAACTATTTTAGCTCTGTATTTTTGCTCATAATTCACAGACCCTATCTTAATTCTGCTGTATTTTATTAAGGCTATATTATCCCTTGTCCTGATACAGACATGCAGGAGAGTGAGGATGGGCACCCGTCCTTGCAGAGCTCCTTTACAGCTCCTTGGGTACTGGTTCTCAGCTGTACCTGAAATGCTCCCACCAGGAACAAATAGGACAGGATTAGGTAAAGCCATGGCTCCATTAAGCCATTACCATAAGACAGGCGGCTGGACACATCAGGGGAAATGTAAAGGATGTTGCAAATTAATCTGCTTCCCCTCCTAGGGAAAGAAAGGAACACCGGAATTCTGCCTCAGGGATGTCTCTGAAGCACAATGCATCCTGGTATTTTGCCTGGAGCAGTGTGCCCCTATGTGTCACCAGTCAGCGAGGGCTGTGCCTAAAGCACAATCTAGCCTATTTTAGATGTCTGCTCCAAAGATATACAATTGAAAAAAACAAACTCAGGAATGGTTGGGAATGGACTCAGTCTAAAAGCAAAATTAATGAGCAGATATGCGTAGCATGTATTTTCCTATGCTCCTTTAAAAAAATACTATTCATTTTTTACACAGTAGTAGTCCTACTAAAAACTCTTACTAACTGCATAATTACTTGAGTATGGAATTACCACACTTTCAAAGCCCAAATGGACTTATAGATGGCACACGTGCACGCGCACATTTTCCCAACACAGTAAAGGGTTTACCTTTTGAGAGGCTCTGTTTGTTGGGCCTGACTGCTTGGTGACAGGAGAATGAAGTTATTATGAAGGCAAGCCACCATTTTTAATGTAAGACATTTGTCCTTCCAGGTTATATATTTATTTTTCCTCACAAAGAAAAAAAATGGTCATAACTGAGGGGTGCAGAGGCGGGTTAATCAATCCTACTATATTTCTGTCATAATGACATTACGATGCGAAATCCATATGGACATTCTCTGCTGGTTACCATGATAAAAAGGGGAAACATTTTCAAATACAGGCACCAAAGTTGTGCCCACAGAATTTGCACACTTACAAGCAAAGAAAAAAGGCCTCAGTTCTACAAACTGCTGAGCAGTCTCACCTCATTCCAACAAAGCACCTAAGCACATACTTAACTTTAATGTTGATCTTCCCATCAAGTTCAATGGGATTAGTCACGTTTTTTAAATTAAGTGCTTTTCTGGATCAGGATCAGAATGCTAGGTATTTTGCAAGATCAAGCGAAAATTGCACAAATAGTATTTGCACATACAAACTAGTAATTAACTGTGCAACTACCTGTTTGTGCCCCTGTGGACTTCTTTCACTGGTGCATCCTAAGCACGTATCTTTTAAAATATAGACTAAAAGCAGAAAAAACATTGAATGTGTTCCATGTTGTAAATTTCTATTATATCTCTAGCTCTTACTAACTGTGAGTAATGTGTCTAATGCTGCTGTAGATGTAGGTTTCAGAGAAAAATATATAACTCAGTGTATTACAGGATCATCAGGGAAGTTTCTCAAAAGGAAAATGTGACTAATTGCTTTCTGGCTTCTTTCCTCACTTTAGCTTATGCTTATATAGCTACATCTTTTATTATAATTAATATTTTATAATAATGCTGGCAGGTTGGTGTTTAGAAGGGAACATCTGGGTTGCAATGTGACTAATCATTTTATTATGTTAAACTTGGAATTAACTCAAGATTTTTTTTTCATATCTAGGCAGATGTAATGAAATAAACTGTTTAACAATATTTTTTGTTAAGAAAAAATAGGATAAATCCGATCAGATGTCCAAAAGTTCGTATTTTCATGACAAGAAAGAAAATATGGCTTGTTAAACTCAGTTCTTAGGAGATGGTGAACTCTGATGAACTGTCACAAGTATACTATGTTGTAGTATGCAGGAAGCAGGCTGTCTACCAATAAATTATTAATTCATTTATGTGTGTCATTGCTGACTTCTTATTCTGAATATCAGCAGACAGTCATGGTGGTTCATCAGTTGAAAAAGGAAGTATGAATTATCTCTAATCAATATTTTTCTGTAGCTGAACTGAGAAAATAGATTTTTTTAGATGAAATACAAAAAAGGCAGTGAAAATCAGCAGAGTAAAACTGCAATTATGAGTTGACTTAAGGACCTGTAAGAAGGCTTCTCTCCCACATTTTTTTTTATTTTTTGGGGACAAAGTTTCAAATACTCCAGACAAGATAGGCCTGCAAAAAACTAAATACGCTATGAAGAAAAAAGGAAATTTTGTTTTATGGCCTTAGAGTAAAGATAAATTCTATACAATTGCAGATTAGCCACTGGGTCCATTCCCAGAGGTCCCAGACAACTGTGGGGAGCCCGGAAAAAATCCACCATGCCCCAACCCCACTCTGTGCAGCAGTACTGGGTGGGGGAATCGTCCCCCAGCAGCTCCTGACCCCACTCTGTGGCAGCAACTGCAGGATGGGGGAACCCCTCCTTCCCCAGCAGCCCCTACCCTCATCCCTGAAGTTGTGGGATGGGGGAAGACTCCTCTGTGGTCTCTGACCCAACCCGATACCCAGCAGAAGCCGCGGGGCAGCAGGGAAAGCCCCTCCTCAGTGCCTACCATTATCCCTGACAGAAGCCATGGGGTGGCAGTGGAAGCCTCCGTGCTTGATCCATTCTCCAGCAGAAGCGCAGGTGGGTGGGGTGGGAGAAGCCTCAGTGCCCCGACCCTGGTCCTCTGCAGAAGCATAGAGAGTGGCAGAGGAAGCCAAAATACCCTGATTCCCACTGTGGCTGAGGGACTGGGAGAGCTCTCACTCCCAGCTGCAGCCCTGGGGCCAAGGTGCAGGGTCAGAGCTTCTCCAAGCTTTCTCAGGGCCCTCCGCAGGTGCAAGTAGAAGAGGCAGAATGGGGTCAGGGCCACAGGCAGATGGGGTGGGGAAGGGCCCCCCACTTGCTCTGGCCCAGGGCCCCTGAAAACCTTAGTCGGCCCCTGATTCTATGGGTGGGAAAGTCAGCAAAAATATATCTTTTGTTATAAGCAAAACTTATACCCATTCCAAAGCCTGGGCAAGGACAAGTGGCTGCTGTACATTAAGAGTGGCATTCATTTGGAAACATTCTTTGCATTTTGTCAGTTCCATAACAAGTTCCAGTAACATCAAAGATAACTTACATTTGAATTGATGTAGCAATAACAAGAGCAGACAGGCAAGCAAAGCTTTGTGTTCAGAATTATTGTTAACATTTTATTTGTAAATCCTCAATTACGTTATGAATTTGCATCCACATAAGTCAGCAGAAGTCAAGGGAATCAGATTAGTATTGTAAATTCTACTCTACTGGAATAGATTTATACTATATAAAGTTATATCATAAATATTTTACAGATTATTATTAAGTTCCTCCTCCCAAAGTGCTTTTATAGAAAAAACCACTTCATTACAACTACTAGCTGTTCATCAAAGTTTAGGTTTGTGCAGGGCTGGCCCACAATATTTTGGCACCTGAGGCAGGGAGCTCAAATGATGCCCCCATACCCCTTCGCTTGGGCCAAAACTTCGAAAGGTCTCAATTCTGCCTTCTTCCTGTTCTACTCCTCTCATGGTACAGCTCTGCTACCTACCCCAATAATGGAGAACTTACATTTTAAGTAACACTTAACTGTCAAATGCCTGAACAGTAAATGTAACTTTTCTTGTCTGCATAGTAAACACTGGCATTTTTATCTGTTTAAATAATCAAAGTGATGCTTTCAGTGCATTCTTGGTTGCAAAGATTTGAACTGCTTCCTGAAGGTCCACAGCCTGGGCCAGCTCATGCTCTATTGAGATGGCTGCAAGGCCGATCAACTTCTCCTGTGTCATTATGGAGAGCAGATGTGTTTTTTTTTTTTTAACTTCAGCTTGGAGAAGCTGCATTCTTCACTGGGAACTGTTACAGGAGGTGTTAAAAGCATGTGCAGAGCAACAAAAACATTTGGAAAGACAGTGGTCATCTTATTTGTGCACATATATTCCAGAACAGCCTTTGAGTTGCTCCTGCTGAAATGTATCTTGAAAGGACTTTCAGTTCATCACCTAAATCACTCGCATCAATATCACACATGTCATCATGTCTCTAGTGCCCTACATTACTGGTGTAGGTCTTCTTCAGGTATAGTGAGGAGTTTTGGAATATCATACAACATCCCAAATATACTGCTGTGTTCCCTGAGCTGCATGAAACATTCTTCAACTGACTGTATTGCATAATCCATCACCTGGTTAAAAAATTCAACTTTGAATTGTTGTTTGGGGTCTCTTATGGGATTATCCCGTGCCTCGTAATCAAAATGTCTTTTCTTCAGTGACTCCTATATTCTTGAATGGGTGGGAAAATAGCTTCAGTGTGAGATTCTTGTGCCAACTTCTGTGCACTCTTCAGAACATTCTGAAATCCCTCATCTGACCAGTAAGACAGTAGGTATGAGTTTGCTTCGTCCAGTTATTTCATTGCTCCAGATATATCAAGGTCAACACCTTGAAGTCCCTTGCTTACAACATTTATTTCAAACAGTATGGCATGCCACAACACTAAGCCACACAGAAATTTGTAGTTATGTATGTTTCTGGTGATTCCGTTTCCCTCTGCCACTGCTCTCCCACAAACAGTTCCTGTCATAGCATTATCCTCCATAATGGCAACTATAGCATCATCTATCTTCCCAATTTGGTTTTGATAGGATTTATTGCCTCCACTTGACTTTCCCATCATGTGGCACTCAATGGTTTCAGTGTCAGAGAGGATGTTCCCAGATGCTGCTTCAAAATTTGCTATCAATGAGTTGATGCAGAGAAAAATACATAGATGCTTTGAATTACATTAAAAAATTCAGCAGCCTCACTAGAAGCTGCATCACTGACCACCAAGTTCAATGAATGAGAACAGCATGGGACAAAAAAAGCTCGAGGGTTTTACTCTTGGATCTGTGTCATACCAGCTCCTGTAGTATCATCAATGTCAATAAATTCTAGAAAATGCTCTCTGACAGTCACCATTGCAGGGACATTTTCACTAGTTTCTGTTGTTGTTACAAAAGGCACCATTAAAGTCATTTGTTCTGTATGGCTGATGTCAGGTGTACAGTGCAGAATAACAGAGTAATATCTTGCTGACTTCACATCTGCCACAATCTTCTGTTTGACTTTTGTTGCCAGTAACTGTATGATCTCCTTTGGAATTGTTTTTCCAAGGTAGTGGTGTGCGTACATTTCTTGGGTGGTGACTCTTTTTAGATGATCCTGGAGTACAGCATCAAACTCAGCCATCAGCTCCACAGTTTTAAGGAAGTTTCAATTGTTTGGGGGAGCAAGCATTCTCACAATGGCAATGAGCCTTTTCAGAACATTTTACCAGTAAAGAGACTTTGATGTAATCTTCTCTTGATGCTGATCATCTATGGTGGCCTTTAACCTTAGTCTCATCTAAATTTTTTTCTACCTATGAAATGCTCTCTGGTGATTTGCTGCCTTCTCATGACATGCCAGATTTCTAGCCAGATTTTTGCAGTCCTTTGTTCCTGCAGAACCCAGTGTGGCTGGAACATTAGACTGGAAGAGTTTGCAACAAAAACATTATGCAGCATTCTGTGTTTTTGAGTGCATAAACCATGGCCTTTCCACTTTGTCACCGTTGGGGATTTCATGCCAGTAATGTGTTGGATGGAAACTTCTATTTTCATTGTCTTTGGGAAACATGAAGTTTTTCACTTGCTGTGGTCCATGCAGTACAAGGAAGTCCCTCAGGCTACTGCTCAAGTGGGTCCACAGTCCTGGATCATCTAGACTTAAGGAACTAAACTCAGCAGCAGCTGTTTCTTGCGCCTCCACCACAGTCTTCTCTGATCTACACTTTTCTTCAGGAATGAACATGGTTACATCCATTTGAGATGGAGATTTGGATGCTGCAGTATATGGATGCTGCAGTACCCGCCAGGTCACCTGCACTCTGACTAACTGGAAGATCGGGCATCTCCTCACCGGGGCCGGAAGGCTCACTGTGAACATTTGTGTCTGTGTATCTCATGAAAGCTCCTTCCTGCTTAGATAGAAAAGCTTCCTTTGCTTTCTTCCTTTTTCTGAATGCTGCCCCAGAGGGGCATTTTCTTCTTTCACTGATGACTGCTGTTCTGTGCCAGCTATAGTGGCTCTCAACACTCATTTGAAGGGGACAAATAAGCAGGCTGGTCACAGGACCTGAGTGAGAGAAGATATCAGCATCTTAAGGGCCTACTGGCTCCTGCTACTTCAGCTGACTGCCTGGTCTCCTCAAGTGGGTTCAGGGAAGCAACAGGAAACAGGAAGCTCCCTGAGAAGCTGGTGTTAATCAATCCAGGCTCCTGGAGGTGCTAGAGAGAGATACATAAGAGGGGGCTCCTCCTCTCTCTCCCTGTAGCTCCTGCTGCTTTCTGTTATTCCCTCTCACCTTTTCTCCTGCCTGCCTGTTATGTTTCTTGTGCCCTCCTTCCTCCAGCATAGCACTCCACCATCTCTCTGCATCTAGAGCAGAGAGAATACATATGCACCAGCAGCAGATACAATTTTCTACACTCTGGGTCCTAGTGGCACCTCCGGCTTCCAGTCTGGCACTTGAAGCGGCCGCCTCAGTTCGCCTCATGGTAAGGCCAGCCCTGGGTTTGTGCTCACAACATCTGCCACAGTAGCAGACTGCACAGCGTTTTCTGAAAGCAGAGGCCTTGTGTCCTCCTTTGGCATACAAGATTTTTCTGCACATTGTGAAACACAGATTCAAATCATAACCTGCTCCACCATGGAAATTTGAAATAGCTCCATTGAATTAAGAAATTGTAAAGCTGTGCCAAGCCTAGGATGATTTTTGCATTGAGCTAGGCACATTCAGTACAGCAAATTTCAGGAATTTTAATAACTGTGCAAGAAAATTCAATAAATATTCTTTGATATTCTTAAACTATAATGTTATAATCAGGCCACTGGCAATTAATGACATCTGCTGTGTAAACGTTGATGGGTTGAGATGTGTATAAGCTGACATTTAAAAGCGAGACAAACTGACAGATTTATTTTTTGTTCCATTACAGCACACCACTAATCAACATATGATCTGTGACTTTAGTTTACAATTATTTTTGTTCAAAATTTTGATTTTTCTGGTTTTGTGCATATTTTCTTCCCTTTGTTGTTTTTGTTCTTTTCGCTTCACAACAGTATACAGTAAAAGCTTTGTAATCCGGCATGTTGGGAATATGGGGGATACTGGTAAGTAAAAAATTCTGATTAACTAAGAGGGAGAGAGTTTGGGTGCAGAAGAGGGCTCATGGCTGAGGGCTGGGGCACAGGATGGAATGCAGGGCATGAGCTCTGAGAGGGAGTTTGCATGCGGGAGGGAGCTTGGGCTGGGGTGCAGGTTGGGTTTTGCGGTGCTGGATCTGGGTGGTGCTCACCTTAGATGGTTCCCTGCAATCGGGCAACATGTCCAGATAGGCGTGGCCAGGTGGGTCTGTGTGCTGCCTCAGCCTGCAGGTGCCGCCCCTGCAGCTCCCATTGGCCGAGGTCAATGCTCCTAGGCAGAGGCAAGGCCTGGTGGCTCTGCACGCTGCCTCTACCTGCAGGCATCGCCCCCACAACTCCCATTGACCGCAGTTCCCAGCCAATAGGAGCTGCGGAGCCAGCACTTGAGGCAGGTAGGGGCAACGCACTTAGCCTAAGTGGCCATTCCTCCTCCTAGGAACAGCAGAGGCAGGTTGCTGCTTGCGGGGAGCTGCCTGAGGAGAGCTCCACCCGGATCTGGCATCTTAAAGCCTTTCTTGCACTCCAACCTCCTGCCCCAAGCCTGCCTTCTGCACCCAAACTCCATCCCAAAGCCCATGCCCAGCACCCCCTCCTGAAATGCAGGTTTATAGAGCTTTCAGGTTTGTAAAGTGACAGATGACACAGCTGTTCCTATATTAAAAGCTTGCAGATAAAGTTTAAATTCTGGCAAATATTTATTATTCGGCACAATGTTTTTCTCCTTTATTTCTAATAAAGCTTGATATTATTTTGCCTTTTTTGTTTGCTTTCTTAAACCAACATAAATGATGATGCTAGCACAGCTCTGGGCATGAGATTTCTCTTAGGTACTGTATCTACTGCAACAGAAAGAGAAAGGGGAGGTCAAGATCATGACACTTGTGCGTCTTTGTTTGGGGCTATAGAAATATTTGCAATTGTGTTAAGGATCTGAATAGTTCAGTAGCTGCAAATTAAAGGGCTTGCCACTTTCCAATCAACTATATAAAAATATCCCTGGGTATAGTAGTTGTTTATATCTCTATACCTATTAGCACACACTTCTCAAGTACTCCATCTTTGAAGATACCAAATAGGTTTTTCAGAGTCCAATTTTTCATTTCAGAGAGGACTGTGGTTTAACTATGCATGTAGAGGGAGGTGACATCATGGTGCTTGTAATGTCTCATTGTTGCTGAGCCACATAATAATGACCAAAGTAACTTGTGCATAACTTGGTTGTTCATAATTGTATCATGGAGGCTATTGTAACATATGAACCCTTCAGTTTTGTTAGCTTTCTCTATGTTTTTCATGTGTATGGTACAGCATGTGCTTTTTTTCTGCACTGCTGCTTGAAAGATTCCTTTAAACTGTCTATGCTGCCTTTTTGGAGCTGTGCATCATTGTTCTACTGAACTGAAAGAGCAAGTCTAGTTAGCTACAAGCTTCAAAAAGTTAACTATTTGCCAAAATGATGCAGACCGTGCACTTCAAGCAATTACATGACCTTATTTCTTTAAATCTCCCTGTAAGGTGTGATCGATTTCTAGGTTTCTAGAGCACATGGTTTGGGGGAAACAAGAGGAAGTGAATGACACTATGCAAACTCCAGATCTCATGCCTCAAACATCTTGGTAGTCCTGGTGGTTTTAGACCAGCTTTCAGATCATTATGGTCAAATTGCTGGGGTTTGACTCATTGTCATAGCTTTCCTACTCAGATCTGAACCTTAGAGTTCAGAAAATGAATCTAGACATAAAAGCTCCACAGCTTACCATACACTTAGATCTGGAGATAGCGCGTGCACCGAGCCGAGGAATTCAGTGCCTGTCACTCTGTCTCCCAAACCTTCCTGGGGACCCCAAGAACGCAGATGCCTTGAGTCCCACAACAAAGGGGAAATAACACCTCCCCTTTGTCTCCTCGTTCCTTTCTCCAAGGATGAACCTGGGAAGATCACCCTGTTTTAATTCCTCCCCAATTCCCTGGGGAGCTGCAGACTCGAATCTCTTGAGCCCAACTAGGAAAAAATCCAGACAAGTTTTAACTAAAGAGAACGCATTTATATATAAGAAAAAGACCTAAAAATGGTCTCTGAATCAGTGACAATATACAGGGTATGTGGGCGTGTAAGAAGAAAGAATGAATAAACAGCCTTATGCCAAAAAAGAGATGACGAAGTGTAAAAGCGATGTCCAGCCAACTTACGCACCCATTAAATATAAAAAGAAAAACAATATAGAGGGCCGGATGTGTCTTTCACGCTGTGTGTAGACTTACAACTTGGAAACAGAAGTATTTAGAAAGCCTGGAGATAGGTGATCGCCCTTCGAGAGTAGAGGGCAACAGAGAGAGAACAAAGACACATTGATCTCAACCAAACCTTCTCCCTTCAGATTGAAAAATCTTGTTTCTGATGGTCTACTGGTCAGGTGTTTGGTTCCCTTTGTTAACCCTTTACAGGTAAAAGAAACATTAACCCTTAGCTATCTGTTTATGACACTCATTAACTACAGGCTATGTCCTATCTTGCCAAAATTCTTTTTGAATACTTTGTTGCCAATCTTATCAAACATAACTATGAGAAGTGATCCTATCTTCTAATGAAGCCTCTTTCCATAGAAACCTACCTCAACTAGACTGAGTTTGGAAACTGCAAAGTGATCTTCAGCTACACCTGTATGTTTAGTCAAGATCTTAGAAAACTAAGTTTCAGTTCAACAACTTGAACATTCACACAGCAGTGGCCTGTATCATGGCTTCCAGTTTTAGGCACAGCCAGAGTATTGAGAGTCTTGAACAATCCATGTGTATCAATAGATAAGATAAGCTTATGGTGGTCGTAAGATCTCTGAGCCTTGGTGATCAGGAACAGGTAACCTACCTGGCCCTGATTAATCATTCTGAACTGTGGCCACATGTGGTATTTTCAAGGGTTTGTTTTGGCACTGGTGCTCTCTAGGATCTTTATACTGCCATGGGGAGAGATTTGTTTGAAGATGTACAGCCTGGCTCAGTATTATTAAACTGCTCTGAAGATGATAGCCTGCTGTAAATCAAGTTGTCTTTAAATAACTGGGATCTTTGTGCTTGATGGACTATAATACCATGAGTCAACATTGGATCCAATTAAATTATAGATTTCCTAAAGATTATATTAATCCAGTCTTTTGATTTTAAACCTTCATTACCAGTGTAGTGCTTTGGAATCCCTTGTGAATGAATGACACTCTTGTACATAAAACCAAATTGCATTATATGGTATTTAATTATATATCCCAACTATGTAATCAACAAGTTAATGCATTTAAATGCAAGAGAAATCTCAAATAGCACTGAGATACAGAGATTTTACTCAGGATATCTACATGTGGAAAGCCCATGAAATTGTTTCACAAAGGCTCTGATTATGCTGTAGAAGATTTTTTTAAGGCACTAGGGATTAACTATCTGCATCATTTTGTTTTAAACACTAAAGGCATTCTTTACACTGTGGTGCAAAGAGCACAAAAAAGCATCTATGAATCACATTTCAAGTTATAACCCCTGGAATTCAGGTTTCCTAATGCAACTGCTGATTATTGTTAGCTATAGTGGAACTACTGGGCACTAACATTACTAATACTATATATTGTAATTCCCCAATAGTCCATGATGAAATTATTCTAACTTTTAAACTACTGCTGCAAGGAAGACTAGCTGAATATTCAGATCTAAATCAACTGAATACCCTGGAAAGCAGTGTGTTCTGATTTAGCTATGAACTGTCAATTTTGCAAGATTGGCATATAAAGATGTTTTGAAGCTGGAAACATCATGAGAAGACTTTATTCTTGATTCATTTTCTTTTTGATTTACTGACACAAATTTCTAACTGACACACAGAATATAAACTTTTGATAGATTACTACAAGCTTTCAGAGTTTAAACTCAGCAGGATATGTGAGAAGTTGGAGATGTCACATTATCAATTCAAAACTCTCATCAGCATGATAACAAGTTAATACAGTATAGTGACACCATTTTATATAGTGAATTTCTACATATTATTAAAAATCACTGCATTATGGGAGAATAGTTGTCAGTCTGGACTATATTAAAATGTGATAGAAGTATTAAGAATTAGAAATGTGACAGAAGTATTAAGTATTGCTTAATCCTGCCTTGAGTTCAGGGGACTGGACTAGATGATCTGTTGAGGTCCCTTCCAGTCCTACACTTCTGTGATTCTATTCTAGACACACACTTCAAAGAGTTAAAAACTGTGTGAATTAAGATATATTTAAGACTGATAGCCATTAATTATTATTTATTGAGTGCAACAGTGTGCTTGGTACTGTACAAAGGGAAGTTATAGACCCTGCCCTCAAAGATACTACAGTCCAAGTAGACAAATAGATATAGGTATACACACACACACACACACACAATTATAAACTGAGAGAGACTGTTGTTTTTGTTCTAAGTGGGAGGGAGAATGGTTTGCTAATTTTCTTATGAACAAAACCAACATGTCACTGTTATGGGGCTTAGGGTTGACAGGCCTCTTGGAAGTGGTGTGCTTATATCAAGAGAAGGCAGAAGCATGGTCACCAGGACAGGAAACAAGTTCTAGTTGTAGGGGATGGCCTAGAAGGAGAAACAAAGCCAAAGTGGGCAACGGCAACTCATGTGGAGAGAGTGGTTAGATGTGAAGGAGCATAGTGCAGGAGGGAGAATAAGATATTAGACCGCACATCATAACTAGAATTGCTGTTTGTTTCAGAGCTGCTCCCAAACTATTAAAAGATTAACACTTTACATAGATGCAATTGGAAATTCTGTTCCTTTCTGCTTTCTCCTCTCTTGCTTCCCCCTCCGACCCCGGCACACTTCAGTTTGGTTACTTTACATTCTTTTTGTTTCCTTCAATGATTCACCATTCTGCATCTTCTTTTATGGCGCTCTATTTGCTTCCAACATCCTCCTTCCCTTCTATGAGATCTGCAGCCTTGCCAACCTTCACCTCTGACCTCGTCAGCTAGGATTCTACTATTAACCTATGCTGGAGCAAGCTCTGCTGCCAGTCCAAAGCTAACCATTTAAAATAATGATTAGAAAATGCCTACAATCTGCAAGTGCAAATGTGAATGCTGATCAAAAATTTCAAATACAAAACCCTCCTCATATGTTCTAAGTGGAGAGGGTGAATAATTCAGTCAGAATTAGTCAAAAGAGAACAAATTTTACTTTACTGTAGCCTTACAAAGGTATATTGGATCCTGAGTATGTTGCAACTATCAGACACTTAAATTCTATACTGCCTTCTGTAACTCTGGCCCCATTCCCTGATTCAGTAGCTTCTCATTTCAAATAGGGTCAGCTGACCTACATTTTAGGAATTTTTGTGGAGACTCAAAACACTGTGTTTCAGTGCCCTGAAACAACCCACATTTATGTCGTAATGTTTCATAGCCAAGAAATCATTTTTACAATAGCTTTGTTATATACAAGGTGAGACCCAGCAGTATGTTCTCAGCATGGAACTCAGGACTGAGTTCCAGAAATGCCTGATGAGATCACTGTAACATTTTAAGTGTAAATACGCTGTTCTGTAATATGGAGAATATATTTTGTACTTTTGTAGTCTTATACATTTCAATATAGAATTTGAACAGTGGCACAATTGGTGGAAATCCACCTGTAAAATATATATTTCCCTACCCTCACACACACACAGTTCCACCACTTTATTAAGGAATTTAGTAATAACAACTGCAGCCATGCAATTTAACTAATTTAAAACCTCATGTCGCCAAAAACTGCCTTTTGGCGACAAAACAGCAAGAGCGTTCACACTACAATGGGACTTTTGTCACAAAAACCACCCAGTTTTGGTGACAAAAAACTTCCACCCCTATGAGAGACATTTCTTTTCCCCTCCCTTTAATGTCGACAAATAGCCAGTGTAGACACTGCTGATTGTTTTGTTGACAGAACTGGCTTTCGCCAGTATCGCACAATGCCTGCCCTGATTGCTTTGCCCAGTGTTTTGATCTCTGCTGCCCTGCAGGCATGCGCTCGTCCCCTTTCAAAACTCTGGGAAGTATGCGTGTGCTGCTCCCTTTGGGGAACAAACAAAGAGCAAATAATTAGTATGCTCCTGTTCAGGGCCGGTGCAAGGATGTTTCGCACCCTAGGTGAAACTTCCACCTTGCGCCCCCCCTGGCCCTGAGGCATCCTCCCCCCTGGGGTAACTCCCCACCATCCGCCCTGAGGCACCCACCCCACCCCAGCTCACCCCTGTTCCGCCTCCACCCAGAGCATGCCGTCGCTGCTTCACTTCTCCTGCCTCCTAGGCTGGCGGCACTAATCAGCTTAGGCGCCGCAAGCCTGGGAGGTGGGAGAAGTGAAGCAGCCATGGTGTGCTCAGGGAGGAGGCGGGGCAGGGGTGAGCTGGGGCGGGGAGTTCCCCTGCGTGTGCCGCACCCCTCCCCTTACTTGCTGCAGGAGGCCCTCCCCGCGCTCCCCTGCCCCAGTTCCCTCCACCTAAATGCTGGCAGCGATCAGGGCGGCCGAAGATCCAGCCGCTGCAGTTGCTGCCGAAGAAATTGCCGCTCCCCAAATCTTAGCACTCTAGGCGACCGCCTAGGTCACCTAAATGGTTGCAGTGGCCCTGCTCCTGTTCTGCTCTGGACTAGGAACACAGCAGCAGGCAGACTGCTGCTGCAGGTGTAGGGGGACAGACTGCTGTGCTGCTTTGCCATTCCTCAGCACGGACAGCTCACAGAGCTACTCATGATGCTGCTCTCCACAGCTGAGGGGGCTGTGGAAGAATTTGGTGAGAATCCCAAGATGCGCAGTGATCAGCTCTTCCTTCCCACAGCACTGCACTGTGGGATGCATACCCATGGTGCATTGCTCACCCTGTCAATGATGGTGTCCCCAGCGTGGACATGATCTGTCAACAGAGGGAGCAAGTGTGAACACCCTTTGGTGATTTTTGTTTTCTTGACTTGTGGGTGTAGATATATGTTTTGTCAACAAAACTTGATAGTGTAGACAAGCCCTGAGTCTCCCCTATTGATGCTATTCCACTTTGTCTAATTAGTCATTGAAGTAAGTACTTGAACTTGGAACTCCCACCTCCTAGGTGAGTGCCCTAACCACCAGCCTATAGAATCATTCTCACTCTCTTTCCCTGGCCTAATGACGATCCATTGTCATTATGAGTGACTGTGCATGACAATGAATTGTCATTCTCATTCTCACTTTCTTTTCCTGGTCCAATGAATATAGACTGGAGATTAGGGCATCCAACCGGGGGGACAAAAACCCAAGTTTAAGTTCGGTTCTAATGCTTATTCAATTATTTATATGAAGTAGAACAGCTGCAGACACAGAGACTGAGACAGCCTACACGAGAATATTTTATAACCAAGTGGTCAGATGCAAGTTCAAATTCCTTCTTCCCATTAGGCAGAGGGGAGAATTTCACCCAGGTCTCTTTATATCCTAGGTGAATGCAGTAACCGTTGGTCTAAACACTGTAAGGGAGCTGCAGCTGCTTGCTGTTGCCGCTTCTTGTGTCACGAATCTCACCTTTTGAAAATGCCTGAAACTGATTTTTTAGATATGCTGAAATTTTTACAATTTTCAGATTTGGTTTGGATTGAACCAATTTTTTTTTTTATTTTCCATACGTGCCAGCAAATAAAAATATCAGTTATTTGCCCAGCTCTCTTACTGCATCCCCATTTCTTACTAAATCCTTGCATAACATAGCTTGATATGTCATAGAATGGATGTTTGCCTTCCTGAAAAGCAACAAGGATAAGCCACTGCTGGAGGGAGGATACCTGAATCCATGAAAAAATGTGCATTTCCTCAATGGCAACTAGTTGCTCATGAGAAAGCTGGAGTAATTAAACATGAATATTTTCTTAACAATCTATATAGAATGTTACTCTGAATCATGAAATGGATATATCTATTTATATATTTTATAGATATAAATAGACATGTAGTGACAAAGATCTATCTATCTATAAACTGCAGACAACATATTTATTATCTTAGATGCTGGACCATTTAATTTTCTATTTTTACATTCATTAATGAATTTTACATTTATTTAATGATTTATTTAATTCCAATTTTCTGACATTAACATAATTCATTTTATCACAGTCTCTTATAGCTGAGTGTAGGTGTGTGTACACAAAGCTATAGTGATGGATAAAATGAATTTAGGTCATGTACACACAAAGCACTATATGATAAAATGAATTATGTCATCAGAAAATTAGCATTACATGAAAAATATCACTGGAGAATGTAGAAATTGAAAATTAAATTTTACAGCAACTGTGGTTTTTACAAGATTCCTCTGGCTAGTCTCAGTCTCTTAAAAGTTACACAAGTAACAGCGCACTCTCTCTCATAAACAAGGTAGTTTATTTCTAACCCTCCCATTTTGCCTGGAATAATAAAGTCTGCACATAATAATACTATTTCTATAGGGCATTTTAAAAGTACAGTACAGAACCTTATTAAGCAATGTAATAGTTGAATCCATGTTAAAATACTGTTACTCACATGCAAACTGAAGGGTGGCCTCTCTGCTCAAAATACTTCCAAACACGTTGGTGGTTAAACATTGATATTGCCCAGAATCCTTTGCTTCATTGGGATTGCTGATGATAAAACTTCCTTCTATCAAACTGTAGCGATAATCACTTTCAATATCAATTTCAGTTCCATTTCGTAGCCATCTTGGGAGAAAATGGGAAAAATTAGTTCAGTAATTGTCTGGAAAAGGACACTTCTGAAATCATGTCAAAGATGTAAAGGAGTCAAGATGATTATCACAGGCAGTGCTCATACCAATGTCTTTATTAAGGTCACCAGATACTTCCCATTATAAGATCCTGTTTTCAACTGTTTGTAACTTTGCCAAACTTTAATAGTTTGAGCTGATTTTTTTTTAAACTTTCAGCTAAAACACTTTAGATATTTCTGAGAACCAGGATAGTGGAAAATACATTGTTTTGAAAATATGAAAAAATACAGAAAGCCTTTGACAAGGTCCCTCACCAAAGACTCTCAAGCAAAGTAAGCTGTCATGGGATAAGAGAGAAGGTTCTCTCATGGATTGGTAACTGGTTAAAAGATAGGAAACATGGGTAGAAATAAATTGTCAGTTTTCAGAAGGAGAGAGGTAAATAGTGGTGGCCCCCAGGGGTCTGCACTGGGACCAGTCCTATTCAACATATTCATAGATGATCTGGAAAAAGGGGTAAACAGTGAGGTGGCAACATTCGCAGATTAATACAAAAACTACTCAAGATACTTAAATCTAAGCAGATTGTGAGAGAGTTACAAAGGGATCCCACAAAACTGGGTGACTGGCGTAACAAAATCACAGATGAAATGCAGTTGTTGATAATGCAAAGTAATGCACATTTGAAACATAATACCAACTATACATTAAAAATGGAGGGGTCTAATATTAGGTTGTTCCACTCAGAAAGAGATCTTGGAGTCATTGTGATAGTTTTCTCTGAAAACATTCACTCAGTGTGCAGTGCAGTCAAAAATAAGCTAACAGATTCTTGGCCATCATTAAGAAGGGACTAGATGATGAGACAGAAAGATATCATATTGCTGCTATATAAATCCATGTATGCCCACATCTTGAATCTGTGTTAGGATGTGGTCACCAATCTCAAAAAAGATACACTGGATTGGAAAAGGTTCAGAAAAGAGCATAAATGATTAGGAGGTGTGGAACAGCTTCCATATGAGAGGAATTAATAAGATTTGGACTTTTCAGCTGGAAGAAAGATGACTAAGGAGGGATATGATAGAGGTCTATAAAATCATGATTGGTGTGGAGACAGTAAATGGCAGTAAATATAGGAGTGTTATTTACTCCTTCTCGTAACACAGAGTTCAACCGTGTGGACTCCTTTCCAGAAGATTTGTTGAATCCGCCCAAAGACTTAAGTTGGTTCAAAAGTTAAGAGACTTATATAAATCATAGTAGGGATAGTTCCAATCAGTGGCTAGTAGCCAAGAGGCAGGTGATTGGTATCCCTTTCGTCTCTGTTCTTCTCAGATCAGTTCGGAACGGATGACAGGGGATGTATCACCTTGGCCTGTTATGTTACCTGTTCTTGTTTCATTTTCCTCTTACATCTTTTGGTCATTTTGGGCCATAGTCTGGATAGACAGGACCTCGCTAGATCCCCGCCTGGTCTGCATCCAGTTAGCTCGCCATTTCTTATGCTCTATTTATGTCCCTAAACCTTTTGTTGTAGATCTCTAGGTGTCCCGATAATTTAGAGTTAGGGCACTTGAAATTTGACAGGGGATTGATCCATTAGCTTATGAGGGATTGTGCCTGCTCAGCATTGGGCATTCCCTTGCATGAAATCTTTCTAAATTTTAGCCTTCATCGTTATTAAGCTCTCTTGAAAAAGTTACTTTTCGATCTTTCGCAATTTCCCCGTTCATCATTATTTATGGTGAGTACGGACTTCTTTATCTTTCTAGCAGCCTAAATTCCACTCAAAGATTGCACTCCCTTACCTAGGCACACTGCAGCCTTTCTCCAATAATACAAATTAGATCATGGTTTTTTTTTTTTTTTTTTTTTTTTCGCCATACCAGAGTCGATCAGGAGCCGGTTGCTGCTTAGCCAGCATCTTGGGTCTCCCCCTTTAAGGCCATTGTCAGATGCTATCTCAGAGGGACATGAACGAACAACAGGGCAATGCACTGCGTGATTAGAACCTTCACCTGTCGTCCTTATTCCTCAGCTTTCTGGCAAGTCCAGATGTCTTTAACGGACACCTGGGAAGCATTTGGGTCTCTAAGCATTCTTAGACTAATAGACAGTTGATGGACCTATCTTCCATGAACTTATCTCCTTAATGTATTTTTTGAACCCAGTCTATACTTTATGCCTTCACAAGCATCCCTTGGGCAATGTAGTTCACATAGTATGACTGGTGGTTGTATGAAGAAGTACTAACTGATTGATTTAAATTCTTCGCTGCGCTATTTAAACTTTAACTTGTGTAGACACCTGGTTTTATGTGTTATGTGCTATCGTAAGGGTAAAATAAACAGTTTCCTTATGTTTCTCCTATTCTCCAACCGTTCATGTGTTGTTATTAGGCCTCTAAGCATAGGGTGGATTTTTCAGACTTTTTTTCATGTGTGTGCCCCCTAAGAGCAAGTATATCGAGATAGCGAGCTGTGAACCCTGTTTTGAAATTTTTAGACATTAGTCTGCTGGAGCCCCATTGGCTGCTCCTCCATGGCCACAGAGGAGTGAAACCAGTGCTCTATCATAGCTTCCTTTCCCCAGTCGTTTCTTTGCTAAGGTGAACAACTTTCCAGTATTTAATTCTAATTCTCATTTATATGGAAGCTGATTACAATATCTCTAATCATTTGTATGCCATTGTCATAAATAGATAAGAAATTAACTAGCACAGAAATACTTATATCTCTTTTGACTGTAAAGGTTAGAACCAGTTCAGTTAAGCCTGTGCTGTGCACCTGGACAGAGGGACCAATCAGGAGACAGGATAACTTTCAATCGTGAGGGAGGAAGTTTCTGTGTGTGCTTTAGTTGTGGTTATTGTGTCTCATTGGGGTGCTCAATGATGACCAGACGTGAACCAGGATTCTTTCCAATCTCCCTGATACAGGTCTTATGATTCCAAATGTAGAGTACTAGCGATAGATAACAGCAAGTTGGCTTAGTTTGTTCCTTTATTTGCAATGTGCATTTGAGCTGTAAGGAGTTTATTGTGTAGTCTTGGCTGGAAAGAGTTTCAAATTTGTATTTTCGTGAAAGTGGATTTTAACTTTGCTATTGAAGTATACTTGAGGTTGGAGGGTATTCCCAGTTGCCTATAGCTGAAGGGAGGGTGTTAGTTTACTCCTTCTCGCTAAGCACAGAGAGTCAACTGTGTGGAAGAACTCTTTCCAGAAGATATTGTTGATAGCCCAAAGACTATGAAGTGGTTCAAAAGTTAAGAACTTATATAAGATTATGTAGGGATAGGTCCAGATTCCAGTGGCTAGTAGCCAAGATGGCAGGATGGTATCCCGTCGTCTCTGCCTTCACCAGAAGTTAGAACGGGTGACCAGGCGGATGGAGCTCACGTTTGCGGCATATAACGCTGTTCTGTCTCCACTTTCCTCTGGACATCTCTAGTTGCCATCTGCTGGAAAGGAACAGACACTAGGCCTAGATGGCCTTTGGTGTCTGAGTCCGTTTAGCCATTTTAATTAGTTGATTAGTGTACTACTTTTGGCTTAAAGAATTCTCCTTATTTTACTTTCCTTGTGTTAAGATCCAGAGGGTCTGGGTCTTGGGGGTCCCCGGGCAAGGTTTTGGGGGGACCAGAGTGTACCAGGCACTGGAATTCCTGGTTGGTGACAGCACTACAGGTTCTAAGCTGGTAATTAGCTTAGAGGAATTCATGGTGGTACCCCATCTTTTGGACGCTAAGGTTCAGAGTGGGGAATTGTACCATGACAGCCCTTCTCTGTACTTTTTCCAATTCTAACATATCTTCCTTGAGATGGGACAACCAAAACTGCATGTGATATTCAGGGTATGGGACTACCATGGATTTCTATTGCAGCATTATCATATTTTCTTTTTTATTATCTATCCCTTTCCTAATGATTCCTAATATTTTGTTTACTATTTTACAGTGCCACTACACATTGAGCAGATGTTTTTAGAGAATTCTCCACAATGCCTCCAAGATCTATTTCCTGAGTGGTAACAGCTAATTTTGACCCCATCATTTTGTATGTAGAGTTGTATTATGTTTTCCAGTGTGCATTCCTTTGCATTTTTCAACAGTGAATTTCAACTGCCATTTGTTGCCCACTGACCCAGTTTTGTATGATCCCTTTTGTAACTCTTCATGGTCAGCTCTGGACTTAACTATCTTGAGTAGCTTTGTATCATCTGCAAACTTGCCACGTCAATGCTTATCCACATTTCCAAATAATTTATGAATATACTGATAAACATTGTACCCCGTTACTATCTCTCTCCACTGTGAAAACAGACTATTCATTCCTATCCATTTTTTCTTATCTTTCAACTGGTCGCTGACCATAAGAAGACCTTCCCTCTTATGCCATGACTGCCTGTTTCGCTCAGGAGACTTTGGTGAGGGACCCTGTCAAAGGCTTTTTCAAAGTGCAGGTACATTACATCCACTGGATCACCCTTGTTTACATAGAATTCGAATAGATTGGTGAAGCATGATTTTCCTTTACAAAAGTCACATTCACTCTTTCCTAACATATTGTGTTCATCTACATAACTGATAATTCTGTTCATTATAATAGTTTCAACCAATTTTCATGGTACTGCAGTTATCCTTACTGGCCTATATTGGCCAGATGACCTCTGGAGCCTTTTTAAAAAAAATTATATTAGCTATTTGCCAGTCATCTGGTATAGAGACTGATTTAAGTTCACCATGTGGCTTTCCTGATCATCTCAAATCCAACTATTTATATTCTAATAATCAAATCCCCCATTATTGGTATCTGTCTCTTCCTAATAAGTGGGATTCCCTCCCATGGAAAGGTATCCTCAGTGCAAGAAGATACCACATCATCTGGAAGGAAGGTCCCAATTATGGGATTGTTTTCCTCTGTTCCAGCTTGATGCTCTCCATCGCCAACACTTTCATCCTTCTCAATATCACAAGGGCTGTCAGACTGGAGGTGGGACTGCTCTACTATGTCCCAGAAAGTCTCATCTATGTACCTCTCTGTCTCCCTTAGCGCCTTCAGTTCAGCCACCCTGGTCACAAGAGCTCAAATTCTGAGGGCCATGAGTTGCTTGAAACAAATGTACACATATGCCACCTGCCCAAGAGGCAGGTAATCATATATGCTACAATCAGTGCAATAAACTGGATAGCACCACTCTGCTGCCTGCATTACTTGCACTCTTGCAGGGTATATTTGTGTGTGTGTGTGTGTGTGTGTGTGTGTGTGTGCGTGGTGGTTTTTTTTTTTTGGTACAGGGGTGGTTGTTGGCCTAAGTTTATAGAACAGGGGTGGACAAACTTTTTGGCCTGAGGCCCCAGCCCCAGCCCTGGCCCCAGCCTTGGCCCCGCGCTGCTTCGGGAAGCAACCGGCACTGTGTCCCTGCAGCCCCTGGGGGAGGGGAAGCAACCATGGCCAATGGAAGCTTTGGTGGAGGTACCCAGCGCATGGAGCCCTCTGCGCCCCCCTCCCCCCCAGAGGCCGCAGGGATGTAGTGCCAGCCACTTCCCGGAGTGGCGGGGGGCCCACGGCACCACAGAGGTGGCAATCCTACAGGCCAGATCCAAAGCCCTGAGGGACTGGAGCCAGACTGCAAACCGTAGTTTGCCCAGCCCTGTTATAAAATGTTTATTGGGGGTGTCTGCCTCTCTTGCTCCTCACAAAACTCCTGTTTGCAGGTCTGGGCTGCTGCAGGTACTGGAACTGAAAGCAGGGAGTCCATCTCTCCTGTGCTTTGAATGATCCACCCAGTGGGCCCAGGAGCCATAGAGGAAGAAGCTGCTTTATTCAAATGCAGAAGGCACAAGAGCTGAACTTGTGGGAAAGGCAACAAGGGAAATTAACTGGGATGAGGAATCTGGGTTGTGGTGTGGGAGGGAGACTGAAATTGGCTAGGAGAGGAGACTAGGATTCAGGGACTAAGACTAGTACTTTGAGGAGCTAGTAGGTGGACAGGGAAGTCTGAGTTGGGGAGAAGGAGATCCCCCTGCTGAATGAACAAGGTGCAAGTACTAATCTTGGGGTGAGTGAGTTTGTTTGGCTGTTTGTGTTTTTCTTTCTCTTTCAGATTATTTCAGTTATTTTCAGTAACAGGGTCAGTTGGGATTGTGTATTTGGGGACTGTCTGAGCCTTTGTTCCCTGGATCATCCTTGACCATCTTTGATCAACCTCAATTAGCCTTGTGATCACCCTCCCGCTGTGTGATTAATGAGGGAATAGGGCTGTCTTGGGAGAGAAGGTCTTAAAAGCCAGAGGCTAAGCAACCAAGAGGAGCTAGCAAACAGAGGAATTTGTGAGGGAGTCACAATATAATCACTATGGTTAGGAAGAGCCACATTGCCATTGCCAACGCTGCTCCTGTCTCCTCCACCCGTGCCTGTATCCAGACAGACAACCTAACCATGGATGCCTCTAACCAGATCCTGGTGTGGACTTGCAGAGACTGTGGTCTGCATTTTCCACTCACAGAAAGCCAGGCTCGGTGGTCCATCCAGTGTGAAAGGTGCCTGCTGGTGCAATCTCTCAGGAAGCAGGTGGTAGAGCTGTAGGAGGAGGAGTATCTAATGCTGTATGGTGCTACTGCTGACACATAGTGCCAACACTAAAAGATATATTTGCATAAGAACAACCTTGTGCAGTCATAGATGAAGAACTTCCAAGTGAGTGCTCAAATGTATTATCATATTATTTCTATAGCACCACCAGTTTACAGAGCAATCAACAGCAAAGCAAATATTAAGTTTCTGCTTCAAGGAGTTTACAACATGAGGATGGCATAGCAGTATAAAATGGAACGGAGAGCAAACACCAAGTGGTGCATGGTTATTGTACAAAGAATAGTTCATAGAATAAGTGGGGGGGTGAGTTTTTGAAAGGAGGGGTGGGAAAGGAGCTTGAAGAAGATTGATTAGGAGGCCTTTGTGAGCATGAGGGTGGCAGAAAGAATGAAGTCTTTGTTGGGTGACAGAGGAAAAGGGAGCTGTTAACAAAGAGCCATGGGAAGAGCCCAGAGAAGTGAGAAAGGATGTGGGAGGGGCTCAGAGTGGAAAGGTGCAAAATATTAAACAAAAAAAGTGTACCATTTAAAAAAAATTAACAAAAATGGTTTTCTTGCTCATAATTATACACTAGTCAATGCTCTCTTTGAGAACTGACGCACACATCTCTGCCCTCCCCTGCTACACACAGTTGCACTACATAAATGACTTAAACACAACCCTGTTTCTTTTCAAACAATCATAAAAATCAAGGATGGATTTAGGGGCAGGTGACCTAGGCAACCATCTGGGGTGCGGGACTTGGGAGGCGCCGGGCTCATATATTCACAGATCCTAGCATACAAATTTATCGTTTTATATGACAGGGATAAATCATGCATGTAAATCATGCATCCAACTCATGAAAGGGGCTCAAAATGCAATAAAAATAAAATATTAAAAAGTTTAACAAATGGAGGGGAGGCACCAAAGATGCTCCTTGCCTGGGGCGCCATTTGGTCTAGGTCCGGCCCTGATCAAAATGACAGTTGCAGGAAACACTCTAGTCATTACTGATGCAAGAACCAAAATGTGGATCCTTTAATGCATCAAGATGTTTGTTTTTTTCTCAGAATGTTTCAGTGATGTTGATTTTTTGTTTGTTTGTTTGTTTTGTACCAGTAGTAGATTTTTGGTACTGTCTTACAATAATAGAGGGAAAACTTCAGCCACTACACAGCAGAAAATCTAATTCTTCCTTTTTATTCTGGAAAAAAATACCATAAAAATACCTCACAGTTACAGAGTTAAGATAGATTTTCAGGTGAGATGTCAAATGAAATGGAAATCTAGTTGACTGGTGAAAGAAAATCTTATTTTTGCCTAAAGGCTGACAGAAATAGTAATATTTTACTTATCAGTTTTATGCCACTCAGATGTTGGTAGTTAAGAATGAAAAAACTATGCTCATTTTTGCATGAGGAACACACAACACCTAGTTAAGGAATGAGTGGCCTGTGGGGTGAGAGGGAGTGGGAAGGGGAAAAATGGTTGGATGTTTTTAAACTTTACTTTTAAAAATCTTAAAAGGTGCTTTTAAAAATTTCAAACTCCCATTTTCAAACAACAGCATATCATAATCAAGCCTTTTGGAATCTTTTCAATGCTTATATGTAACCATTTTTTTCCAATACTTCTACTTGGAATCTCTATTCTTTGTTAAATAAACGTATACTTTATTTCCCTATAAATATATCTAGGTACTGTGTGTTAAGTGGAGTGTGATCTGAGGTGGAACTGGTACACTGGATGTACAGTTTCTCTGAGAGTCTAGATCTGTGAATACTGAAAAGGAGTTGGACATTTCAGGGAGATGCTCAGAGTTCTGGAGTGTGCCCATCGCTAACCTGTAGAGAGACAGTGGGCACTGTGGGAAGTGCTCGTGTTACCTATGACCAGTGGAGTTGAGTAGCTGATCCTTGCAAAGGGCAGATGCTAGTGGGGTGAGCAATAAGCAGCAAACCTCATCCTTCTGTGTTTCTATGGCTCGGGGAGGTCCACATGAAAATCTACAGGCAAGAGCCTACCCATTTGCTCAATGTATAAATGAAGATGTAGAGGATAGAGCACTGGATTATGACTCAGAAAATTGGGGTTCAGTTCCTTGCTCGGCCAGAGACTTCCTGTGTAACCTTGGCCATGTAACTTAATTTACCTCGTGCCTCAGTTCCTCATCTGTAAAATGAGATAGTCCTTCCTAATCTCACACTGGTATGGGAATAAAATCCATTATTGATTTTGAACTGTTCAAATACTAAAATGATGTGGGTCAGATAATTATCTAGAGACCCCTCCACATGGATGGACACATTTTGGGGGCATGGAGCTATAATTCCCGCCAGTTCCCTTTTCCACTTGCCTCCTTAGAGTCCCCACTGGTCTCAGAGCAAGGAACAAGCTGCTGAGCCTTTCCATTTCTTTGTTCCCCATCCACATGCTGCTGTTTAGAAGGAGAGCATGCTGGCCAAACATTCTGAAAGCTGCAAAAAATTCCCAATGAACTCACTGTACCTGTAAATAGGAGCAGGGTTTCCTCGTGCTTGACAATTCAGAGACACTTTCTTCTCTTCAGAATCAGTAGGGAAAATCACATCATCTGGCTCTTGCACAAACACCGGCCCGTAATCAACACTTTCTGCAAAAACAGAAGGGGCCTGAGTTTCAGAACTCTTAGTAAATGTTACCTTAGAAGAGCTCTTCTATACTCAGGTTATATCATCACACTACATTGTATATGTTCTTTCCACATCAAATTCCTCCAGATGTTGTGAGTTTAAAAACTAAAAAATGATAAGGAAACACCACTGCAGTAAATTCAGAGACAATAGTACTTGAATATTGTTTCCTAACGAATTTGCTAAATTAGTTTGTTAGGATAATAAATAATTTAAGCATGGGGAAAGGTCATGTAACATTGCCCTTCTGCTGAGCAGCAGCAGATATTGGGGCTTTATAGGTTGGTTTCTGATTGGATAAGGAATCAGTGACATGGACACTGGGTATTTTCTTAGTGTAACTTGTTCTATTTGCATTCTATACACCTATATACAATTATATATACATTTACAGTTCCCAGGAAGCAATTCTTCCCCAAGAGTTGACTTTAGTTGGAAATTAAGACAGACAGCAAACTCTCCTGCTGCTTTCAACAGCTCCCCCCAAAGAGATTGTAGCATAGGCGCTGAGTCCATGGGTGCTCTGGGCCTGGGGCACCCACAGAAAAAAATAGCCAGTGCTCAGCATCCACCAGTGGGCCATGCTGATCAGCTCTTCCCCTTCACCCCCAGTACCTCCCACCCACTGCTGATCAGCTGTTCAAAGTCAGGCAGGAGGTGCGAGGGTGGGGAGAGGGAGGAACAGGAACAGGACAAGGCAGGGTAAAGGAATGGCATGCTCAGGGACGGGAAGAACGGGGCAAGGAGAGGCAGGCTGGGGCAGAGTGGGGGTGGGAAGTGGCAGGGTGGAAAGAGGCAGAACAGGATGGGGTCTAGTGGACTGGGGGCAGGACCTGGGGCATAGTGGGGGTCAAGCACCCCCAAGGAAATCAGAAAATTGCCCCTGTGGATTGTAGCACAAAATAAACACCACCACATCCTTTATTTCAGAGTTGTAAAATACTCTCACACTAAGGAAAAGAACTTGTAAAATTATTTGTAAAAGCACCTGCTGGTGAGTCCTGCCATACCTGTATATATATTGAAATCTAAAATGTACATTTCCTCCCATGTCACCTGTGAATTTGGTATCTCTCTTTCTCTCTAGTTAGAGAATATTAGTATATAAGCATTAGTATTACTGACCTGAGGGAGATTGGTATGCATTGAATCTATGGGCCAAATCTAGATGTGGTGTGTAGAAGGAATGTAAATTTCAAATCAGTAAGTAGGTGTGAGTATAATGTGTCTGATCATATAAGTCTGATCATATAAGCCTCAACAAGTGTAATATAGGCTAGTAGAAGTAAAATACAGTGTAATTTATATCATTTTAGATTTCCTCCCAATTCTCTTAGACTCACCTTTGAATTTGGCCCAGTGCCTGTAATTTAATTTGAAATTACTGGTCTAAGGATTTGCAAGCAAAAATTCCCATTACACACAATGAAACACATAGGAGCAGGGGTTCATCTATCACGGTTTTACAGTTTTAAAAGTTCACATAATAAAACTCCTCCAAGATTTTTCCAAAATCATCTGAGGATCTCGGGGAGAGCATTTTGCAGTAGGCTGTTTAAGCCAGCCTAATATATTTGTAGAAACACATGTTGGCAGTTGGTTCCTTATCACCCTCCTATCACGGCAGGCTGCCAAACTGGAAATAAGCTATCCCAGGACTAGCTTTGTATGTGCACCTGAGAAAACACCTCACTTAGGCATTTCTGCTTGCTGTTGATGAAAAAATTGCCTTTTTTGGTCACTTTTTGGAACCCACTCCTTTTTGGCTATGGGGTCCCCTTTTGGCAAACTGCACTAAGTGAATTAAGGCCCACAGAGCTGCACCGTTTGGGCTGGTCCATAATCCCAATGAACACTATTAAAGTGATTCAACTCACAATAGAAGCTGGTTTTAAAAATGTGGACACTTGTACAAAAAAAGTTTAATTTTTTTTTCTGCTTTTCAGTAATGGACATTTGTCAGATCGTCTGACCTAGGTAAAGAAGTGAACTTAAACCATACAAATTTGCCTTCACTATTATAGAGCTCTCAGCATTTTAGAGTGAAGATTATACAGAACCATATATATGGGATAGAGGAGTCGGTGACCAATGCACAAAAGAGACTAATTAGAGCAGAAAAAGAAAGAAGAACAATGACTTACTTCCTTTACGGGATCAAGAAATAAATACCACTGTGCTCGTTACCAGCCCCTTACTTAACACTGATGTATGATGGCAAATTTTAAAAACAAATATCTAAATTTAAGAAGAGCAACAGATCCAGGTATAGTTCAATAAAGCACTTATACTTCACCAGTAGTCAGGGCTGCCCAGAGCAGGGGGCAAGTGGGGCAATTTGCCCCAGGCCCTGGGCCCCGCAGGAGCCCCGCGAGCCCTGGCCGAGAATCCCTTCCCTGGCTAGAGGCGCCTTTTTAATTTTTACTCACCCAGCGGCGGTCCTGGTCTTTTGGCAGTGGGCCCTTCACTCACTCCGGGTCTTTGGCGGCACTTTGGCAGCGGGACCTTCACTTATGTGTCTCCCTCTCTCTGGCCCCATTGGGTCAGGACATGTCTCAGGATTAGGTGAAGAATTTCAGGAATCCCAGGAAATGGTGGAAGTGGCAGCAGTGCACAAGTAGCCAAATTTTCTCCCCTCAAGTCTTTTTTTTTTTTTTAAGAACCCCAAAAGGGAATGATGGGTGGAATAGCCTGGCCTCTCATTACTTTATCAAGCAATTAAACCGAACACACCAGTTTTGGTTTATTGATTTTCGATCCTCAACTCCTCGTTTACCAGACATGATCTTAATATAGCCCTTGAGTTATACCAGTAAAGTGTTTTTGTATGGACTGTTTCAGCTTTTCTGTCTCCCTTTCATATCGTTCCCATCAACATGTGTTGTTATCAGTTATTGTGATATCTTATAAACTTTCACTTTTCTCAGCTGAACTCACAGTTAGGCCCAGTATTACAATAGCCCCCTTTCCCTTCGAGCTGGGGAGTGGGTAGCTCCAGGAACAATTCACCCCTTCCCAGCCAGGTGTTGCAGGGAAGGATGAGGAGCAGAAGTGCCATCCTGTCCTCATTTGCTCACAGGAGAGGAGGGGAGAGGAGCCACCCTGTGGGCTCTTTAGAGCCCTTATGTGAGAATGGCTTTGATTTGCTATGGGGAGAAGAGAGACCTCTTCCTGCAACAGCTTTGACTGGTTATTTTGCCATAGGAGGGAGGCAAATGGCGCAGCCATCCAGAGTGCACAAATTCTTGACAGGCCTAGAGCTTCTTGCAGTATCAGGAAACTGGCTCTAGTCCCTGCAAATTATTTCACTGGTGAAAAAAATCACGGAAGTTGATAACTTTCTTGTATGAACAGTTTTGAGAGGCTGCCTCTAATCATATGCTCCATTCTGACAGCTGAGATTAATTGAGGTATATGTTTTACTATTACCTAGATCTGTGCTCTGTGGCACTCGTGAGAGTATAATAGATTTGCAATCATTGGGATCTCAGAGAAGGATGGGGCCCCAGAGGTGTACTGAACAGGCATACCTGTGCGCGGTACATACCCTGACACTCACTGATGACCCGTGCTCCCAGCTATTGGTTTGATAGTGAGGAGCTCAACAGTTTCTATGGTGGACAAAAGCGTGTCACGGTACAATGATGTAGCAAGCAGATGTAGGCATTGCAGTTGTCTACTACCACAGAGGAGAGACAGACTAATTCCACATCAATGTCCACAGGCTGCACCCTAACCCCTGCTAGCTGTCTTGTGAATGGATGCTACCGGGGCACAGGTGACCTGCTAAGGGAGTGTGAATGGTGCAGTGCAAGCCATCACCACTGGAAACAATTCATGCATGTATTCTGATGACAGAGGAAAGGTTTACAGTGATACATTGTCTAATGTTCACAGTACTCCTAGTGATCTTCTGGAAAAGAGACATTTTTTAAAAAAAGTTTAAAATATGCCTAATAATGAACAGCAAATAAGTGACAGTTGGAACAATAGGACAAAGAATTCTGGCTGTCAGGCCAAGGCCTAATACTTAGACCATTCTGCATTTATGGGGAAGAGAGCTTCTTCCTGTAAAACATGAACCTCTCTGAGTCTTCCCATGGATGAAAAGGAAAGATGTGGACAAATTAGAGAAAGTCCATAGGAAAGCAACAAAAATTATTAAAGGTCTAGAAAACATGACCTATGAGATAAGATTGAAAAAACAGGGTTTGTTTAGTCTGAAGAAGAGAAGACTGAGAGGGAACCTGATAACAGTTCTCAAGTATATAAAAGGTTGTACTTCTGAGGATAGAATAGGAAGCAATGGGCTTACATTGCAGCAAGGGAGGTTTAGGTTGGACATTAGGAAAAAACTTCCTAACTATCACAGTAGTTAAGCACTGGAACAAATTGCCTGGAGAGATTGTGGAATGCCAGTCACTGGGGGTTTTTAAGAATAGGTTAGACAAACACCTGTAAGGAATAGTCTAGTTATTACATAGTTCTGCCTTGATAGCAGGGGCTGAGTTAGATGACCTCTCAAGATCCCTTCCAGTCCTGTACTTCTATAATTCTATAGCTTATTCACATAATTAAATCAGTATCTTCATCTTAGTTCCACAAGAAAGCAAAGTTCCAAGGTTAGATTTGAATCTGGGTGTCTGCCAAGTGACAACAGAAGAGCCTGATCATGCAAATACTTATGCAAATTAGTAGCTTTTTTGAACATGTGAGTTGTACCGTAGTAGTAAATGGGGTTATTCACATAGTTTAAGTGTTTTCAGGATCAGAGCCCAAGGCATTTCAAAGATACATAGCAAATAAGAAGTTGAAATTAAGATGACTAGGAAAAGTTTATCAACAATACTTTTATTCTAAGGGGCATTACTTACTGGTACATTTACTACTTGCTTTAGAAAAACTTAAGCAGGAACAGAGGATTTGCTGTACCAGATTACATCATTATTTTGGAATCCTGGCTGTGGCCAAAAACTGCTGTTCTATGGAAAAAAATGAAATGTCCTCTGAAATCGCACTTGATTATGCAATGCTGCAAAGGGTGTGTATGATGAGCAGTAGAAGGGGTACATATTTCACAATCCTTGCAGAGGATCAGTTTATGCCATGTAGCATAATATTTGATTACACTTATCATAAACCTATTATTTGAACATCCATAATTACAAATCTTCTTAAAGGAGAAATGATCTAGCTTTTTATGGGAGGTGGGAAGCAGTGAAAACTGGCCACTATGAGGACTCAGCAGTTGTGTGCCATGATATGTTTAGTCAGGCATGTAACTGTACGCTTGCATGGAAAACAGAATCCTCCATGCACTGTGACCTAACATGTATGGTGCATGCGCAGTCACACTGTACATAGAACACCATTTTGTTTGTGTATTTGGGGTCTGGACAGAACTGTCTCATGGGCACAGCTGGTCTGGTGGGCCTTCAATGGATGATTTGCGCACAGTAACAGCACACTACTGGCACTCAGTCAACTCAAAATCAATATGTTGGGAACAAAATTAATCAAGGAACCAAAAGACCTGAAGAGAAGAAATTCTAGAATTGCTTATACAGCAAGAGTGGGAACCTGAGTAGCAAAGAGGGGGAACTGGAATTGCTCACTTACAAGCATAAATTCAATCTAGTTACTGAAACCTTCTGGTATGATTCACACTAGGGGAATGTTAATTCATGGTTATAACCTATTAAGGAGAATAGTGTGGACAAAAGGGGAGGGGGAGTGGCATGCTGTCAAAAATAGCATTACCTATTTCACTGATAACTCAGAAGAAAGTGATCTTGCTTGTTAATGGATCAATGTCCTAACAGATAAAACACAAAATGAGGTATTAGTCGGTGTCTGTTACAGACCACCAAAACACAATAGGGGACAGGATGACCACCTCCTTATATACCTATTTATAATGTGTAGGGGAAAAAAAAGCTGCATTATCATGTGGGATTTCAATTTAAGTGACATGCTGGAAGTCTCATGCTGCCAGTATTAAAACATCCTTGCAATTTCTAAAGTATTATAGATGGCAATTTCCTTACTCAGAAAGTGTTACAGCCAACATCGGGGAATTCTTTATTAGGACAATAAAGAGGAACTGATCACAGAATTCAAAATTAATGGTAGCTTAGGTACAAGTGATCATGACTTGATCACTTTTATAATACGCAAACAGAATAAAGTCCAGACCACTAATAAGTGCTTTAACAGGGCCAATTTCACAAAACTGAAAACAATTATCAGCCAAATCAGCTGGAAGGAAGAATTTAATCAGATAAAATGTGAGTGAAAATTGAGAATCATTTAAGAACATCTTAATAGATGACCAAAACCCATAATCCCATAACTGAGGAAGAAGGCTGTGCTAGTTAAATAAAATAAAAACCTGGTTTAGAGGGGAAGTGAAGGCAGCTACAAACTATATAACAAATGGAAGTTGATAGTAATGAACTTAAATCAGAAGTTAGGAATTGTAGAAAATTGATAAGGGAATCAAAAAGAAAGAAAGAAATCTATGGCCAGCAGAATTAAGGACAATAAGGTGTTTTTTAAAATTATATTCGGAACAATAATAATGGTGAAAAAATAGAAGCGTTCAAGAAAAGAATCTGTTCTGTAACCGGGAGGAAAGAGATTGTACGTATGGTGACGATGAACTCTTTCCATTCCACTAGTATCTCTGGAGGATGTTAAACAGAAGTTACTAAAATTAAACATTTTTAAATTAGCAGGTCCAGATAACTTTCTTTTAAGAGTGTTAAAAAGAGCTGGCTGTGGAGCTTGCTGGACCACTAATGTTGATTTTTAATAATCAGTGTTTTCCCCAGGAATTGAAATGGGGTAGGGGGTGTTAAAAAATACGGGGCCGAGGGGTAAGGACTGATAAAGGGTGAGACAGTTAGATTGAAGGTGGGCTGTATGGCACCATAGTAAAAAACGAAAAATGTTTCACAATCATTTTATTAGATTTAACTCATGCTTTTAAATCATCATACAAATTAATGTTGGCTACACAAGTCTATTGTGAAGCACTATATCTACATCCTTCATGATTTCTTGTTATATTTTTGCACGACCCTGTTAATGAACTGCTTGAATGCAGTGCATTCATTTTTGGTGGCTTCTCATATATCTGGTACTTCCAGTCCTTCATGATATGCTCATAATCATGCAGAAGGCAACTTCCTTCAGAACATAAAATTCTATTCAATGAGGAAAAAGAATGTTTAACTGTAGCAACAAATGAATTCCTACTTCTTTCATCCCAGGGAACAAAGCACAAAAATTGGGTCAAACCACTAGTGATTATAAAGAAGAAGTTGAAGTCAAATCTTTTCATTTGTTTATGTATAATATTCCACTCTGTGTTCAAATTCTCTATTCTGTCCTGATCACATGGCAGCCCCATTGCAGGTAGTGCCATCTCAACTCAACTGTTGGTGTTTATAAGACAGGCATCTGTAAAAGCTACGTAAAGGTTGACAGAATCCAGAAGTTGCTGTTGTACAGATATAAGAATCAAGTCTGTGTACTTTACCTTTTCATCTGGTTTAACAAACACTTCTTGTCCTCTTCATTTAAGGAGTCAATTTAAGTGATCTAATTAGTCAACTTCTGATCTGAACTAAATCTTTGCTTCTTCCAGTATGTTTTCAATGGATCTCTCTCTGATTGATCCAAGTGTAGCTTCCATTGCTGGACAGAGATGTTGTAGCAGATGCCTGGATGGCATTATTTAATGACCCTAGTGGTTTCAACAGTAGACTTACAATAGAGAACGGCAATTGTCTTCTCTGAACTTAGTAGCAAAAGTAGTCCACCAGCCTTACTAATTAGATCCATCCCATCTCAGTAGATACTTTCCAAAGCCAATAATAATGGTTATAGTAATTTTAACTCAACAACCAAAGATCGCTCATGAAAAAGCCAGCGGGTTTACCCAGGTTGGACTAATTTGAACTTCAGTCCCAGTGAATCATCTATATTTTCCAAGACGTTCAGTTCTTTTGAACTTTTGCTGAAAAAACAGCATAATGAAGACATTAAATTTATAGCTTTTCAAATGCGTTTTGAAGATTCTGCAGCTTGTACTGGTGCTAGCTGGAGTAGATGGCCTCTCCAGTGTGTATTGGAGAGATTAGAGTTACACTTTTCTTTGAATAGAGCTCATACTCCACTATGTTTTCCAGAGAAGTTTGCAGCTCCAAAAAAATGCACAAGCAGCCATCTCTTTGAGATTCAATTTACAAGCATTTAACTCTTCTAAGATGTGGGTTTTCAGAGATGCAGCCTATGTGCCTTCTATAATCTGAACATCAAGAAATTCATCCACTGTCTTACCATTGACATCAAGATAATGTACGCAGTGACTTCATACTTGACACCCATTTGCATTGGTTCATTTATTAGCCATGTAAGCTAATTTTCTGAATGTGGTGAGAGAGAGTTCTTCACTTTTTCAACTGCTGAGTCTTTCACTGTTGCACTGCATGTTTCTAATTAGCCAGCTGAGTTTCTTGCAGAAAGATAGTGAGCATTTGCTGGTGTTGGTCGGAACCAGTGTCCAACTTTAGGATTAACAAATGACAATGCCCTTAACATTGGACTCCAGTTTGTAGTGTGTGGTATCTCTTGTTTAAAGAGACAGTATGATGTGATAGCCATGTTTGTATGAATAAATTGTGTTGTGTCTCTAGCATTTTTAACCACCTCATTAAGTACTTCTAAAATTGGCTTTGACAATGACTGGCTCATAAAGCTTTCTGCATGTTGATGCAGTCCCGACTCCAGCGGATTGGTGTTTTCCAGCATTTTCACATAGTTTGTCAGTATTGGCTTTGGTGATCAGTCTGGCAAACCAAGCCCCTCCACTTTTACTATATAAATCCATGGTATCCTCACATCTTGAATATTGTGTGCTGTTTTGGAGCCCCATCTCAAAAAAGTATATTGGAGTTGGAAAAGTTACAGAGAAGAGCAAGTAAAATGATTACGGGTATGGACCAGCTTCCATAGGAGGAGAGATTAAAAAGACTGGGACTTTACAACTTGCAAAAGAGAGGACTAAGAGGGGATATGATACAGGTCTATAAAATCTTGGCTGGTGTGGAAAAAGTGAATAAGCTTCTTCACATAACACAAGAACTACAGGTCACCCAATGAAATTAACAGGCAGCAGGTTTAAAATAAACAAAAGGAAGTACTTCTTCACATGACACTCAGACAAGCTGTGGAACTTTTTTCCAGGGGACGTTGTGAAGGCCAAAACTATAATAGGGTTCAAAAAAGAACTAGATAAGTTCATAGAGGATAGGTCCATCAATGGCTATTAGCCAGGATGGGCAGGAATGCAACACCATGCTCTGAGACCTACTGCTTGCCAGAAGCTGGGAGTGGACGACAGGGGATGGATCACTCAATAATTGCTCTGTTCTGTTAATTCCCTTTGAAAGCACCTGGCATTGGGCACTGTCAGAAGACAGGATACTGGGCTGGATGGACCATTGGGCTGACCTATTATGGCCATTCTTATGTTCTCATATAAAAATTATATTATAATAAAAATTTTTAGTACAGAAACTTGAAGATAATGACCTTTTGAGATAGCAACAATGTGAGATAATGACTTTGGCAAATAATATGTTTTAAAAATCTTGGCCTACTAGGAAATGTATATTTATATAAGTTTCTCAGTCACAAATCTAGCATTCTGGAGCAAAAGTCACTAAAACATAGTTCAACAACCAAATGTTCCTTTAACATGCCCCTTCCTTCTCCCTCTACTGCACCCCACTCATAGTTGTTGTCCTTGACCAGGGAAGACCCGTAGTTCAGACATGCTTTTGCAGGAATTCACCTCCTACCCTGGGAGGTAGCGGGGGAGAAGGCACCTTGCTTGTTCCTTCAGTTGCTTGCCGCTCACTCAGGCTGCTATTATTTGTCGTGCCACCATTCACGACACCATTGTTGATGGCCCTGTGCCGTCACCTTCTGCTGCCACTGCCACTGTGACCTCTGCGAGTCAGTCTCTTGAGGTTCCACCCAGCTGTCAGTGATTTCAGCTCTCTGTGGGGAAACTCACCACAAGCCCAAGTGTAACTCCCACACATCCTGGATGTGTTATTGCGTCCCATCCAGTGGCAGTGAAACCACTTAAAGAGACAGACAAAATGAGTCTGCTCTACAGCCTTAGATAACAGCCAGTTGGCTTTTAGCTCATGCATTAAGTTCCAAAAGACCCAGATTCAATCTTGCCCACTGATGGCCAGGGTCTGTCAGCGTTACAAGTGGGGGCTCGTCTGGGATTTCAACTGGGAAGTCTCTGAAGCTTGGGACGCGCTTCCTCAGCTGGGGGAAGTATGTAACCCACACACCTCCTGAGTGTGGTGTCCTGTCCCATCTACTGGCATGAAACCATTTAAAGAAACAGAAATAAAATGATTCTGCTCTACAGTCTTAGCTAATACTCAGTTGGCTCTTAGCTCATGTGGCAGAGGCTCATGCACTATGCTCCAGAGGTCACTAATTTGATTCCACCTACTGACAACCAAGGTTTGTCAGTGTTAGACAGGCTAGGCTGTCTTTTCCACAGAAATGCTGCCCTGCAACAGGTCTAAGCACTTAGACCTGACTATTAGTGATTTCAGGTCTAGTGGTCACTTAACAAAAGACTCTCTATGGAGCCTAATAAGCTCTATTTTTAAATAGGGGAGAGGGGCAGTCAAATTGTGCCTGTGACTCTTAGGCACAGCCTACACCACCAAGCAAAACCCCTGTGTTGTCCCTATCAGGATCTGCCAACCAAACCCCTTGCTTAGCAAGTGCAGTTAATTTGAAGGTGACCAGTGCTTAATTTATAATGAAAGAAGTGCCAGGCTCAAGCAAGTGTTTTAATTTCATAAGTGATGTGGCAAGCCCAGAGGTCCTGGGGTGCTATGAACTACCAAGCCTAAAGGTGCCAGGGCTCAACGTGGAAAAAATTAAGCATTGAGGGTGACCCTCTCAATCAGGACATGCTAAGTATAGTTCTGCTGCCCTTTAACTCATACAATAAAGATAACATTTCACGACCCCCACTTTCAATACTAAAGTGATTTGTAACCCAACACCAGCCAAAATTGATAACTTGGGCAACACTGTTCTGTATGCTGGATACCTAGGCAGAGTAGGTGAGTTCATGTAAACACAGTCTGGTCCTGAAGCTTTCCCCCCTCACCTGGCTCATCACTAGCTGTCAGGAGAGAGCTCATTTAGACCTGATTTACAAATCATAATTTGAAATTATAAGGTTGACCAACATTGCCGAAACGAATGTGCCAACATTGTCAGAAAAAAAACAAACTATGTGAAGAAGCTAGTCTTTGTACTTTTCAAACCTATTATACTTTTTCAGGTACAAGTATTTTATCATACACTGTATATGCTTTAAGAGGGTGTATTAATGTTTCAATTCCAATTCAAATTTCCAACCAATGACTGAACTGCCAACACTGCATGTAACTAGTTGTCCATTGCAGGGGTGCTTGGGAAATTCATGGGGGTGTAAGGAAATCCCTGATGTGGCCTCAGAAAAGACTCTGTCTTAGCTTACCCATCTGTAAAATGGGGATAAAAACACTCTTTGCTCACAGTGAACATAAGTTCATTATTTGTGTGACACTCAGGTACCTTGGCAATGAGCTCCTTAGAAAAGACCATAAGGAAATGTGTAATCCTTCATTCATTGCATGCTGTACTGTAAATAGGGCTGGGATCACTAACTGAATGATGAACATAAAAATATCAAACATCTGCATCATTCCCTGAACAGTCCATCTTGTGCAATGAAAGAGGTATAAATAATTGTAAGTGGTCAGGTAATTAAAGACTATATCATAATTCAGACCCGCAAGGGGGCAGAATTACAGCTGAACATGTAATTTATAATTTAGTATTTCCTAACTTGTGAGGGATTGATTTTGCAACCTAAATAACATTTGTTTAACTTAGGTGTTATATTTTTTGTGTATAATATGAAAAAGATATGGAGGATATAGATTTAAAATACTAAATATTGGCCTTTTCAGGAAAATATGTAACTAAAGAGGGAGCTATAGTTGGTGGACTACAGTGCAAAAGTGTGTTCAAGTGTCAGGGTTGGTAAGGAAAAGGCTATTAATGTAAATTATTATATTATTATTTTACAATAGATTGTCTATGACAGAAATTGGAAAATCAGCCCAATAGTATGTTACAGTTGTTGTACAGGCTTTGTGTTCAGTCTGTGTAAAGTATTGGTGTTCTTAGCCCAGTTCCCAGTGGGTGAGTGTTAATAACAGACACCCAAATTGTCTGTTGCTGATAAAAAAAGCCAAGGATTAGATGAGCATTTTTCAGACATTGCATTGTGATACTTTGGTTACTTACGCTACATTCACATTTCTGATCATTGAACATAATGATCACATCAGACCAATTTATTTATATATTGCAGGATAAGACACTTCCCAACTCAGTTGAGGTTCTGGCAGTCGCACACTGTACCTTCCTCCCTTCATTGAAATAAACTGCCCAACATCATATACAAAACAAAGATACACTTACTATCAAGGAGCCAATATGGTTCAGAATCTGGTGAGCATAAAAATGCATTGGAGAGTCCTTTGATACCAGAGTAGTTAAAAATTAGCTAATCTGTCAATGAATTCAAGTGTACAGTTTGGATTTCTTTTAAAATTTCATACCCAAAAGTAGTTTGTTGAAATCATATAATATATTTTAATAGTAAGGAAAATACTTTAAGAAATATTTCCAATCCACTATATCCTGCACAATGCTAATTCAAGTATTTCTATTAATTATGGTAATTGGCCATATTGCTCCTGAAAATGAAAACTTACAATTTTAAATGTGTGCACAAACTGTCTGATTCGTCAGCCTCCCTTGCAATATGTACACATACACTCTCCAAGGTAGACATGTCATTATATAAAATATGATCACTACCATAGCAGGTAAGTTAGATATAGAGATCTGGCAGGGTGTTAATAAAAGGCCTGATGATGAACAAAAAATGTTGCCTGTGGGAAATTAAAATAGTAAGTGATGGCATATGCCTGCCTATACCTATTTCTCAATGGATATATCTTGGTTAAATAAAGGCTTTGATTTATTCTGTATTAACATCCTTGTTGTGACACTTCATACCTTTTTTATCTCTTCTCATTTTATGTTCTTGCTCACATATTAGAACAGAACAAGGAAATACAACTTAGTGTACAATCAATTTGTGGAATTCAGTGCCTCAGATTGTCAAGTACTATGATTCATAGATTTGAAGGCTGGAAAGGACCTTTGGGATCATCTAGTCTGACCTCCTGTATAGCCCTTCCCATGGAACGCCCCCAAAATAATTCATCCAATCTTGAATTAAAAATCATCATTGATGGAGAATCCACCACAACCCCTGACAAATTGTTCCAGTGGTTAATTGCTCTCACTGGAGAAAGTACATACTAATCTATTAGAGTTCTTTGAAGGGGTCAACAAACATGTGGACAAGAGGGATCCAGTGGACAGTGTACTTAGATTTCCAGGAAGCCTTTGACAAGGTCCCTCCCAAAGGCTCTTATGTAAATTAAGTTGTCATGGGATAAGAGGGAAGATCCTCTTATGGATTGAGAACTGGATAAAAGACAGGGAACAAAGGGTAGGAATACATGTAAATTTTCAGAATGGAGAGGGGTAACTAGTGGTGTTCCCCAAAGGGCAGTCCTAGGACCAATCTTATTCAACTTATTCATAAATGATCTTGAGAAAGGGATAAACAGTGAGGTGGCAAAGTTTGCAGGCAATACTAAGCTGCTCAAGATAGTTAAGACCAAAGCAGACTGTGAAGAACTTCAAAAAGGTCTCACAAAACTAACTGATTGGGCAACAAAATGGCAAATGACATTTAATGTGGATAAATGTAAAGTAACGCACATTGGAAAAAATAACCCCAACTATACATACAATATGATGGGGGCTAATTTAGCTACAACTAATCAGGAAAAAGATCTTAGAGTCATCGTTGATAGTTCTCTGAAGAGGTCCATGCAGTGTGCAGTGGCAGTCAAAAAAGCAAACAGGATGTTAGGAATCATTAAAAAAGGGATAGAGAATAAGACAGAGAATAATCTTATTGCCTTTATATAAATCCATGGTAGACCCACATCTTGAATACTGCGTACAGATGTGGTCTCCTCATCTCAAAAAAATATATACTGGCATTAGAAAAGGTTCAGAGAAGGGCAACTAAAATGATTAGTGGTTTGGAATGGGTCTCATATAGGGAGAGATTAAAGAGGCTAGGACTTTTCAGCTTGGAAAAGAGGAGAGACTAAGGGGGGATATGATAGAGGTATATAAAATCATGAGTGGTGTGGAGAACATGAATAAGGAAAAGTTATTTACTTAGTCCCATAATACAAGAACTAGGGGCCACCAAATGAAATTAATGGGCAGCAGGTTTAAAACAAATAAAAGGAAGTTCTTCTTCACACAGCGCACCGTCAACCTGTGGAACTCCTTGCCTGAGGAGATTGTGATGGCTAGCACTATAACAGGGTTTAAAAAAGAACTAGATACATTCATGGAGGTTAAGTCCATTAATGGCTATTAGCCAGGATGGATAAGGAATGGTGTCCCTAGCCTCTGTTTGTCAGAGAATGGAGATGGATGGCAGGAGGGAGATCACTTATATTCTTAAATAAAGTGTAAATGTTTAAGTCTGTATTTGTCAAGCTTCTACTTCCAGTAATTTGATCCTGTAACTACCATTCCCTGCTACCCTGAAGAGCCCATTGCTAAATATTTGTTCCCCATATAGGTACTTACAGGTTATAATCAATTAATCTTTTCTTCATTAAGCTAAATAGATCAATCTATTTGAGTCTTATCACTATAAAGCATGTTTTCTAATCCTTTACTCATTCTTGTGACTCTTCTTTGAACCCTCTCCAATTTCTCAACATGCTTTATGAATTGTGGGCACTGAAATTGGACACAGTATCCTAGCAGCAGTCATACCAGTGGCAAATGTAGAGGTAAAATAACCTCTCTACTCCCTACTTAAGGTTCCACTGTTTATGCATCCCACTGTTGCATTAACTCCTTTGACCTACAGCTTCACACTGGGAGCTCATATTAAGCTGGCTGTCCTTTACGACCCACAAATCTTTATCTGAGTCACTGTTTCCCAGGATAGTCCCACATATTATAAGTATGGCCTCCAAGCTTTGTTCCTAGAGGTATACATTTACAATTAGCTGTATTAAAACACTTTCTTTGCTTGTGCTCAGTTTGCCAAGTGATCTAGATCACTCTGAATTAATGACTTGTCCTCTCCATTATTTACCATTTGTGCCAACTTCATCATTGATTTTATTTTCCTCCAGGTCACTGATACTGTTAAATAGCACAGGGCCAAGAACCAATCCTTCCATGGCCCCCAGGAAACACACCTGCTCGCTAACAATTCCCCATTTATAGTTATATTGAGACCTGTCAGTTAGCCATTTTGAGTCCATTTAATGTGTGCTGCATTAACTTTGTGTCATTCTAATTTTTAATCAGGAAGTCATGTTATCAAGTCAAATGCCTTACATAAATCTAAGTATATTGCATTGGTACTATTTATTAACCAGACCTATAATTTCATAAAAAAATAGCAAGTTAATTTGACAGGATTTTGCCATAAATCCATGTTGATTTGCAATAATTACATTAACCTCCTTTAATTTTTTATTAATCAAGTCCTGTTATTGGTCCATTATTAGAGGAAATGGTAGAATTATCAATAATAGTAAAAAAGCAGAGGTGTTCAAATAATATTTCTGCTCTGTATTTGGGTGAAAAACAGGGCCACATAATCAACATGTGGTAGAGCCAAGATCAGAATTCCAGACCTTCATGACTGCCATGCATGAACTCATTTCTGTGCCTTAACCTCAAGAGATTCCAAGTATACACAAGTCCCATCAGCTTCAGTTGCAGTGGAAAGAGCTCACCATTCCTATAAATGAGGCACTAGGCGTCAAGCTCATAGACTTTAAGGTCAGAAGGGACCATTATGATCATCTAGTCTGACCTCCTGCACAATGCAGGCCACAGAATCTCACCCATCCACTTCTATAACAAACACCTTGAAAATGAGGAGCATACAATTAGGGACCAATTGCCAAATTTTGTCTTAAGTATCTTGCTCATCATCACATAGGAATTCTGTGGCAGAGAAAGATAGAACAGAGTTCTCCTTTGCGGATTCACTTGCCTTAACCTTTCTCTTTATTTTATTTTATGTAGAAGTTGAAAGGTCTTTAAAGAGACCTTTCAACTTCTACATAAAATGAGGCCAGGGTCCTACAAACAGCCTAATTCACTACAGAATCCTGATTATCACCAGAGCATCTTGCAGCCTGTGCTCTGAATGTCATGGGACTCCCATGGAAAAATAATGTATGATCATGTAATTAAAGACCATTATAATGCATATGCACAAGAGGACACAATCAAGTCTGCACAGGCAACCTGAACTCTGGCCTTTCTAATTTCAAGTGCTTGACTTTGCAAATGAAATGTTCAGCTAATTTGAGGAGGTTGCATACAGTTTTCCATTTTTTTGTAGAAAGGAAAAAGGTGATAAATTCTACTATATGCAATTGTAAGACCATCCATCATTGGTTGGGTTTTAACCCTAAATCTTCAGTGCTGCAGCACAGCCTGTATTACAGGACTACCTGTTAGCCAGCATAAGGAGATGGCAGTTATGTTGGGGTGACAGGTGAGGGGGGAGAGAATGGGCGAAGGGAGCCATGTGCTTGGTCTATAGGGTTGATTCAAGGCAACCATCCCCTCTCTCCCTCACTCATACAAGGTGCGGTGTCCTCATGGGGGGAGGGAGACTGTGTTAGGAGGGCTACAGAAGGGAGCTGAGCCTGGCTCGCTTTTTTCTCCTCCGGGAAAGGTAGCCTGTTCCTAATGCACAACTGCTGCTGTTCTGATGGTGGTGTGAGCCTGAACATTCATGATCAGTTATTATTCTGGCACATGCCAAAACATTCCTGGATAGCACATGGGAGAAAGAAAACGGCATTTTCAAAACTATATAACTGCTAAACCTGAACAGAATTTCATTGGACAAAGAAAATGCTCTTTTCTGGCCCCAATGCTTTCTCCCTGCCAAATTTTTCAGAGTCGCCTAGCAAACAATGGAGATGTTAGAGCTCCTGAAAGAAGGATCACAAGAATTTCTTTTAACAATGCATAGTGTTAGGCAACCTAATAGAGAGATCGCTATCAGTTTCCCCGTAATAAATCCACCCATCTAAACAAACAGAACCACAAGTACTTCACCAGTCACAGAACCACCAAGATGTTCATGTCTATGCTGAAGAGTCACATGATCACTCTTGGAAATTAGCTGCCTCGGGAAAAAATAAAAAAGGTAATATAACAGGGTGGATGCCTACCAGTTACCTGCCTGTGGCCATGGATGACTCTGCTGTGCTCTGCCTCAGTCCCCTCTTCTTATGGTTCCTTAATGAGCTCTAAAAACATAGGTCACTGCTGTAGATGTGACTTGGCCCGTTGGCCAAATATGAAACAAGCTTAAACTAAGAAGTCCAAATAAGCAAAAAAGTTCTGAGACTCTTTGTGTTTTTTTCTTCAGTTCTCCATGTGAGCCCCTTTTGATTCCTTCCCTCTGCTTTGGTACTGTGCACTCGGTCCCCAGGCTGGTTCCCCTGAAGCATTGTTTTTGTGCACCCTCCCTGGTGTAGAGGGCTGGGTCCCCAGGCTTATTCCACCAGTGTACCCAACCTTTTGTACACCCTGACTCAAGGCCTTTCACAGAAGCTTGCTCAGTAGCTGTGGTTCAACCCCCAGATTGAGCTCTCTCAGCTCTTTTAGAAGGGTCTGGTGTCTTTAGGTATCAGCTAGCCCCCTTACCAGGACCGGCGCTAGGGGTTTGAGTGACCTAGGCGCACGGCCATTTTGCCACCCCGTGCTCTGGTCCCCTGGCTCCACAGTCCTGCCTGCGGACGGTCGGCTGCTCCCGCAGCTCCGGGGGAGCTGCCGCAGTCGTGTGACCAGCCGACCGTCTGCAGGCACGACTGCGGCAGCTCCACCAGAGCCACGGGAGCAGCCAACCATCTGCAGGCACCACTGAGGCAGCTCCACCGGAGCCGCCTGCTGCCCCCTCTGGCAAAATGCCACCCCCTAATAATGCTGGCGCCCTAGGCAATTGCCTAAGCCGGCTAAATGCAAGCGCCAGCCCTGTCCTTTACCCTCACAATCAGTCCCATCCCTCAGTTGGGGAAGCAGCTAATTAATTATGACACAGGTGGGACTGTGCCCATCACCCCCTACAGGGACCAGTCACTTTGTGACAGGCAAGTTGCAGAGACATTTTATACTCAACTTGTGGGGGGGAATCTGGTTTTAAGATGGGAAAGAATCACTTTGGTTCATCTGAATCTGGTTTTACTTGTTGCTCAATATTGTGTTCAGTTCAGTACTTATTCTTTCACTGTTCGGTTTTAATCTACACTGGCTTTTTCTTGAGGTGACTCTTCAGGGTCTTTCAATTAACTTTTATTGCTGTGGAAACAGGCAGTTTAAGCCGTTAATCACTTTTTGAAATCTCATGATGAGTGTTCAGTGTATTGAGACAATGACTTGAAAAAATAAATTTAGTCATATTAAAAATCAGTTATTTAAAAATATATATATACACACACCTTTCTGATCTGAAGATTAGGAGAGCCCTCAGACAAACTTTTTCAAATTAATAAAGGACTGTGACATTAATACTTTTGCTTTACAAGTTTACATTAGTAGTAGGAGCAACTTTGACTCAACACCTGAGAACAAAGTAGTAGCATCCATTTTAATAACGCCGTTCTGCCAAGTCATGACATCCTCTCAAAAACCAAAAAGAAAATACCACCAAAGTGCTGCACAGCAAAATATCTAATTATTCCAAATTCAAACAGCATTATTTGATCTATGTAAAGTTACCGTTCACTGTGTTAATACAAGGGACTGTAATTTCCAGCATATTATATTATATATAAAAATAGAAAAATTTGATCTACTGAGGAAGTACTTGGCTGATTTTAGTTAACTTAAGAAGTTAGTTAACTAAAGATTCAGAAGACCTCAGTTACTTTTAGTTAATGCAGTCACTGGAGGTCTTCAGCATGTTCTGTGAGGGCAGACATTTGCAACAACATGGATTTCCAGTGACTTCAGTGTAGCTAGAGATAACGGTGCACCAGTGCAGGATCAATGTTAATATAGGTTGCAAAATTCTTCCCTCAAATTTTCATGTGTCTCCATAAAATAGAGCCATTTATTTAGCAAGCTCACACAAGCAGACTAAGTTATTGGACTGCTGTTATTCTACCATTCTCCCAACATCAGATGCATACACACTCTACATTCTCTTAATAGCCTCTTTCAGCAGTGCCACATTCTGAAGGCTAAACAAGTTCTCCCAATCCTGCCATCTGAAACAGACATCTGCTGTAAGGTTTGGGAGAGGAAGATACCTAGTGTCCATACAACATCAGCCAACATTCTCTGTGCAGGCATTTATAACAGGAAGTTGACAGGCAATAAGATATTCTACAGATATTTCAATTAACTGAGACTTGTAAATGCTGAATCTAGCACTCAGTAGCTATATCTACACTGCAATTAAAAACCTGCAACTGGCTTTGCCAGCTGATTCAGGCTCACAGGGGCTGTTTAATTAGGGTTGCCATCTTGGTAATATTTAAAAACCGGACACTCTAGCCGGAGTGCCAGAACCTCCCCTGCCCTGCCTCTTCCCCGCGAGGCCCCACCTTTGTCCCTCCTATTCCCCCCAAGGCCCCACCCCTGTCCCACCTCTTCCCCCCAGTCCCTGCCCCGCCTCTCCCCTGTGGCACTCCCACCTTGTCCACTCCTCTTTCCCCCTCCGCCCTGTTGCTTGCTGCTTTTCCCTCTCCCGACCACCTGGGTCAGGACAAACTCACTTGTGGAGTCAGGGCTGGGAGCTGCAGCCGCCAATAAAGGTAGGAAGTGGCCCTGGATAAGTAGGGGCTGGAGCTGATGATGACTTAGTGCCTCCCTACATCCCCCACTTGCAGTAAGCAGACTTTGGGTTTCCAGTCAGTAGATCTGACCAGACTTTCCAGTCGAAAACCAAAAACCTGGCCACCCTATGTTTAACTGTGATGTAGCCTGAGCTCTGGGACTCTCCTGCCTCACAGGGTCTTAGAGCCTGGGCTCCAGCCCAAGCCTGAATGCCTACACTGAAATTAAACAGCCTCTTAGCCTGAGTCACATGCACAGACACAGGCCAAATGCAGGTTATTAATTGCAGTGTAGACATACCCAGTGATATTTTCCATGTAGATTTCTTTTAATCACAACATTATGTTTTGATAAGTAGCTTGACGTTAGCAAGTACTGTTAAATGCATGTTTAGGGTAAGAAATTTAATAAGACTAAATTAAGCGGTGATGAAAACCATACCAATAATTCTTTTAACTATAGGTAACAAAGAACTAGGATGGCAGTGAATGGAAAGGTAATTAAATGTGTCATTTGATTTCAAACATTTCCCTCTGACTTTCCAAATTAATTAAATTCTGAAAAAAAGTTGGTTTGGGGTTCTTCTGAAACATTTATTTTTTTCTTATTTTTGGAACTGCCAGCAAAATGAAAAAAACAATTATTTATACAGCTCTAGTCATGACTTTGTCTATCCACTTACATGAACAACTACAATGCAGACCATGTGTAACACTGACAGGCCTTGGTTGCCAGTGGGCAGGATTGAACTGGAGCTTAGTGCATGAGCTTCTACAGCATAAGCTAAAAGCCAACTGGCTGTTAGCTAAGGCTGTAGAGGAGACTCATTTTATCTCTCTCTATCTAAGTGGTCTTGGTGCCACTAAACTGGACAGAATACCACACCCAGGAGATGTTTGTGTTATACAAGCACTCTCTGAAGTCCCAACCCAAGAAGCCCTGATGTGGGCCATGTTAGGTCTGGGCTGGGGACAGCAGGAGAATGCTTTCTACCGCCTACTGCACAGCAGGCTGCATTAAACCTAGTCGACAAAAATCATTGGTTTTCCAGAGGCATGGATGTAAAAATATCACCAAACTGTGGTCATTTAATCCTAATAAAATGCCTCTTTACCAGACTTTCAGCCCCAGCTCCAAGGAGTCATCCGGGTCACTCACAGGGAAGTTCCTTTATTGTTCCAGCTTAAGTTATTCATAAAATCTGACTTCTTTCCTCTTCCAGCAACCAACTGCTGCCTTCTACTTCCAATTTCCAGACACACATGCTGTGAAAGGTTAACATACTACTGCTAAAGTTAGCCAACTTTAGTTCCCCATTCCACTACTTTGATTCTTCCAGATTCTTGCCTGTAAGTAGGTTTGCAGGGGAGGAGTCAGCAAGGTCAGGAACATAGACAGTACCTGATTTTGTAAATACACTGAACATTATACAACACATGCAAGTGCAGAAAACAAAATCCAGTTCTAACATGGTCATAATTCAATTGCTTTCAGGATTCAGTTCATCTGTATTCCTAGGTAGGGCTAACATAGGCCTCAAATCAGAAAAGTTTATGCTGAAGGCATCCTTCTTCATGAACACTCTTAAGCATAACATGCCACATTTAAGTACATGCTAAAGTACCTTTCTGAAAAGGCTACTGTAATCATCCTGGTATTATTGATCTATACTGTTTGTGATTCTTCCTTTTGTCATTTCCTTGGTTCACTAAATTTAAATAATCTTGCCTTTCTTTTTTGTTGAGATAGGGATTACTTGGGGGAAAGAATATTGTAATTTGTAAATTCTATTAACACTCTCTTAAGGCTCAACCTAAAGAAAACAAGATGATAAAGAGAAAACAAATGTGATTTGAATAATAGGAAATATTTATTGTAACTGAGAATTTCTGCATCTAAAAAAGTGACACCACATTGTATTCTGTGTGTCAGAGGATTATAGACTATATTAGATTTGAAAAAAAAAGTTTCATAAGAAGCACTGTGCAGCTTTAATCCACATAACTATCATTTGGGAGTAAATATGAAAAATACGAGAGCAACTGGGGAAAAAACCCATAAAAGGTGGATTGAAATGTCATTGCAGTGCCTTTCAAATGTATAGACATTAGTTGAGTAGATCATATTGGATTGTAGTGCAATTTTATTCCACTTCTAGTTTCCCATTCTTACATTGCAAAGGCTGCAATAATAAAATAAAATCCCTTTAGGGACCTGTAGGAGAGAATGTTTAAACTGCTGACTTTAAGGTTAATTTAAGGACTCTAAAAAGAAGGAAGCTCATTTTTACTGCGTGATGTTTACTGGAATCCAGTGTTACCAATGTGAGATACTGAAGCACCCTGATAAAACGGTACTAGTTTTGAAAAAATGTCAAAGCCACATATATGCATTGTCTCTTCAAAGATTCAGGGGGGAGAACTGGACTTACCATCATGTTTGAAGGCCTCTGAGAAGTGATAGAGGTTTGTTGGTGAGCGATAGTGTTGTGCTGTTCCTCTCCAGCCTGGTGAAGACATGCTTCCTAATGAAGGGCTGCTTAATCGTGGCCTGTTCTTTGAATTAAAGAGTGCTGAAGATGAACTGGCAGATTTAATTCTTAGGATAGCAGCATATGATGTTGGGAGGCCTGGAACAGCTGCTGAATATTCTGTAAAAGAAGTAGTGAGTTCTGAGTAGGAGATAAAAGAGATAAGAGGAGTAGGAGAAAAGGAGATGCTCTTTTTGCCTAAAAAATATTTTAGCCAGGAAGTGCAAAAGTGAGAACAAAAGAAAAAGAGGGGAAATCTTTAAAAGAAATCAACAAACAGCAGAGTTTTGTCCCCTAAAAGGGAGAAGTTCCTGACTCCATAAAGTTCACCAAGGATCTTGTTATTACTATCAATTTTAGGTGGAAGGCCCTTGGATACTATGGTGATGGGTGGCAGCATAAAACCACAAGATAGCTGGAAAGAGAAGTCCACCTGGACTGATATCAAACTTCATAAATCTGAGGTGACAACTATTAATTAGCTCACTGTGATGCCCTTCTCATTGCCTTCCTCACCAAGCCCCTATAGTCTCTCCTTGTTTATCTTCACTTCTTAAGGCTCACTTTTTAGAAGTAGCCCAAAAATATTGACCTAGGTGAAATACCTTCCTGTAGAGAAACTGTCCTTAATTTTGTGTCTTATACAATGCTAAACATTAGAAGTAAACATATTCTTTAAAATAATGCTGAGATTAAAATGATATTTAAAACGACCTATTCTGCAGCAACTCAGCAGGGAGAACTCCCATTTAAATTAATATAAGTCCTCCACATGCAACAGTTGGGGAGAATCAACATGTTATGCAGAAATTCCCAGACTGGATATCAAAGGAGCATGTGTAAAGAAAGGTATTCCTTAGTGGGGTAAGGCGAGAGTATGGCAGAAAAAAAAAAAAAAAGGTCACTATTGTATTACTGTAGTGCTGGTAAAATAGATCATTTGTTTCACACCTTGTGTGAACATCCTTCAGAGGATGAAAAATTCAAATCTCAGATTATACTCTACTGAAAGTGTCATATGACAAGCCTTTCAGTTAAGATGTAACTGAAAAAACTTCTCTAAAATTTGTCTCATATTCCACTCTGCCGAGCTTTTGAACCCTTGGAAAGATCCCTTACATGTAAGTAATTGTTATGGTTACATTGTACCTTGATTTAAAATGATAAAAATGTGCATTTTGTTTTATATTTACACAGTATATGACAGTGAACTCAGATGCTTGCAGTTTTTGAAGACAGGGACTGTGCTTTATCAGTACAGTGCCTGATCAATAAAGTGTCCATGAGGAGGCGTTAAAAGATCCCTGCTATGTTGCTGTTACTTTAGAGGAAAATGCCTGACAAAAGCCAGATCAAGTTATCTGAAAATAGCCATTTCCTCCCAGGCAAACTGCTCAAGAGACTTAAGAATCTTAGAGTCCCTTTTAAAACTGAAAACACAAATTTTGGCATGTATATATGTAAGGTAATTTGGAAAAGCATATGTAAGAAGAATTCTGCCTTGGAGGTGATTACTCATTTTGGTCTCAGAAGCCATCTATTTCATAATGGAATGCATCATCTTGTTCTGTAACAATATCATACCTGACCCATTAAGGGGAGGGGAGGGAATAGAACTACTCCATGATACATTAAACCTGAAATGGAGAAGGGAATACTGCTTATAGGACTTCATGTAATGCTATCACTGGCATACTAATAGAAATATAATGTGGTTTTCTTTACAATTAAATATATTTCATTGTCTCTTGATATATTTCTTAACATATTCTAACAAGATCTACACTGTCACAAAAGGTTTAGATGGTAGATTGTTCCATATTTCTACCTGGAACCAAAGACTATCCTTGAAATGTATCTCTTAGTATAGCCTAAAATCATTAATCCTTTGGAAACTAAAACTAACAGCATCAGTAGTTCCCATAATTGTGAACCAGTGTCAGCTGCTCCATAATTAAGGTTGAAAGCAGTTTCCCATTTTCAACAATCTTCCTGAAATTTCACATCATAGTTCTTCCCATGGTAGAATTTTCTTAGGAAATTTGAAGAGAATAAGCTTTAAAGTTACATGACAAAATCCTGTCTCATCAAAATCACTTAGTGAGGGCAAGATTTTACTTTTTTGGTTTATCACTTCTCCTAAAATAGATTGGCCTAAAAATAATTGTGCGTTGTTGGCCTGCCTGAGTGGAAGCAATTTCATTTATATATTTTTGATGGGATAAACTAGTAAAATAGGTTGTGGGGAAAATTTCAAAAATGATATTTATAGCATAAAGCATTTGTGATGGGATGTGCATATTCTATATTAATAGAGGAAAGGAAGGGGTTCACTAAGGGTTAATTAGAACATAAATATAAAGAGGAAGATGTTCTCTCTCTCTCTCTCTCACCAACCCCCACTTCTTCTCCCAGCTCAAGAAGGAAACAGGATCTGGAATCTAGACTCCGATTAGGAATAAAGAAGTTGAAAAACTGACCAACTCGTTACACAGGTCTAAACTACTTCCAGGGGGACTCTAATGGTACGTCCAGACTACCCGCCATATCAGCGGGTAGCGATCGATTTTTTGGGGATCGATCTAGATGAGACACGATATATCGATCCCCGAACGCACTCCCGTGAACTCCACTGGAGCGAGCGGTGGTAGCGGAGTTGACACGGGGAGCCGCGGATGTCGATCCCGCACTGTGAGGACCCAAGGTAAATCGATCTAAGATACACAACTTCAGCTACCTGAATAGCGTAGCTGAAATCGAAGTATCTTAGATTGTTACCTAGCCCCTCAGTATAGCCCAGCCCTAAATTAACATGACACCGAGGGCTAGTTTTTGCAGCCCTTTCAATAGGGATTGCAGAAACATGCTTCACTTAAAAGTACATTTAAATTCATTTTTAAAACAAAGAAGAAAAGGATATAATCATAATAAGAAACAGAAATTGCTTGAGGATACAGATTAACTAAATGGACACCTCTGTTCTCTGTTTTAACAGCCACTTTGCCCTGGTTGACCTTTACATACAGAGCATTAGAACAAGCAATATTATAACATAGTCCTGAGCCATATGATATTTGGACCATGGGAAAAGGGTAGCCAACTGCAAGCTTTATTGTAAGAGCTCAGTTCTTCACTCTCCCACCCATTTTGCCTTTTCTCTAAATTAAAATGACTTACGCACATGTGATCAAACAAAATCACAGCAATTCTCACTTTTCAAGTAAAGAAGCTTTCTTGCCTAGTAAAACAAAACCCCAGTAAATCTCAGACCTCCTGGACTGTTTTAAAGGCTGAAAGATTTTGACCAATCTTCAATGAGATCAACGGTTGCCAGAGGCATTAAATAGGCAAATCCCAAACCTTTATAATCAGCTTTTGTTAAAGAAAAATGTGGATCTACCAGGAGGTTCAGACACCTTAGTATAACCTATACACCTTAATGAGCTTTCCAAAACAAATTAGATATTTGATTGCAATCAGAGCTAGCCTATGTCTATTCAGACCATCATTGGAATTAGAAATTGAAGACTAAAAACCTCTTAGGCCATGTAGTCCATTCTCTTTGTCAATAGAGAATTGTTCCCTACAGCATATTTAAGTACATTGTTTGTTGTAGTTTGAAAAGACTCAAATGATGAGACTTTACCACTTTCCTTGGGAGACTACTGAACAGTCTATCAACTCTTCACTAGAAAGTTTTACCTGATGTTCATTGTAAGTTTTCCTTTGTCCACTTTCATCTTAACACTTAATTATGCAGTTAGTCTCTCTTCATGTTTCCCCATGTTAATTTTCCAAATTAATTTCACTGTTACTTACCAAAGTCAAAAAGTTAAAACTTTGGTGAGGATGGTTAGTAGATAAATTAATGTTTAAGTGCCTAAGGGGCCTGATTTTTGAGGTAATAAGTACCCACGGTTCCCATTAATTTCAACTGGAATTGTGGGTGTTTAGGTCCTTTGACATCCAGACTAAGACCAACATTTTCAATATGGCCACAAAATTGGGCATCTCAATTTCTGGATGCCAAGCACAACTCATCCAGACAGTCTGATTTTCAGAAATATGGAGAACTCCAGTTGAAGTCAGAGAGAGATCCAGGTGTGCTGCACAACTGAAAATCAGTCTTCATGTCGGGAACACAAAATAAATGGCCAATTTTTAAGTTTTAGACCCAAGTGACTTTTCCCCAAGACCATGGAACACGTGGCCGAACTTGGAACAGAACACAGGTAATAAAGTGTCCTGTTTTACTACCTAAGAAAGTAAGTCAAAATGGACACAACTGCTTTAAAACAATTCATGAGTTAGCCACGTTATATTTTAATCAACTGCTTAAGTGTTGCCAAATATCACAGTTACGGCTAAACAAAAAAAATGAGACAGAACCACGTCTTCAGATCTGTACAACCCCAAACTCTGCAGATGTTTGGATCTGAATCAAGACTTGCTGGCACAGACACATCTCCAAGAAAAATGGAACTCTCCTGCCGTCTTGTGTACTGTATACATGTCCTACTGAAGTGCTATTGAAAAGAATAGTGTCATGATGCAAGGTAGTCATCTGCACCAGGAAATTGAATTCAACAACCTTGAACTGCAAACAAGTTTTGACAATTTCTTGTGTTATTGAAATTGTATTTTCAGATGGATTGCTAAAACAGATTTGTTCTGGGTTTCCTCCAAGCCAGGATAATTTAGCCATTTTTATAGTCTTACTTTAAGAGAAAAGAACATTTTACAAATATTAAAGGTCTTATTATATACTTGAATGAGAAACAATCAATAGTAACTCCAGAGTTAAAAACAAACAAAACCAGCTCAAATGGCACAAATCAAAGGAGCTGTGGCTAGGAAAGGGTAAAAGGTTTTGTGCATATTAATGTACTGACAAAAGAGTCATGCTACACCATGGTGACGAGATCCTCCACTAATGTCAGCATAAAGCAATCTGGTTTCTGACCTTTTGAGGTGTATTTGCTAAGTGTCCTCTGTTTGATAGGGATTACTGTTAGTGTGCAATTTTATTTTATTTTATCATGCTTGTGAGGCTGCTGTGTCCCAGTGAAACAGCTCTTGTAAAAGCATATTTAGAAATGGTTAATAAATTATACATAAGGAAACGTTTGTTTTGTTTACTGAAAGCCTGTACTCTGTGCTCATCATTGTCAGAGCAGAAATCAGCCTTACCTGAAAGCAAAACCCATTTCCAAACCTAGGCACTTCCCTCCAGGGATTTAGACTGCTAAATTGTCTATTTGCGGTAGCTTAATTAGAACACACTTTTCATTGGTGCTTTTAAACAAATTTATTTCTCTAATTTGGTGTGGATTAGACTGCTGTACTATGACAGCTGATTTTTTCTTTTCAGTACTTAAGTACATGGTTTGCATTGTGATATTTTAGATGTTGCCCTCCAAACCAATTTCCAGCTCTGCCACCAACTTCTTTTGTGACCTCTAGCAAGCCACTCAGGATAAACATTTCAAGTGCCTAAGAGACTTAAGAACATAAATACCATTTTCAAAAAATGAAGTAAGCACCTAAATCCTACTGAATTTCAATAAGACTGTCACATATGACTTTTGAAATTTGAACGTAGGCTTTTGAAAATTGTATTCAATATATTCACTGTCAGTTCACTCTCCACAAAATGGGAGTAATCTCTTTTCTCCTATCTGTTTTGTCAATTTATACTGTGAACAACCTGGAGCAGGGATGGTCTTCTAATATGGGCCTGTACAGCGCATAGCATATTGAGATCCTAAACTTAGTAGGATATCAGGGCTACTGTAATACAACTAATACAACTTCAAAAGTCCTGAAATATTTCCAGGACTCACATTGGTAATTTTTTTTTAATTCATTTACATTTTATTTTATGGAAATGCATTACATATACAGCATATTTTTATTTTTAAATGCAGAATTTAGTTCATGATTGGTTCATGAAGGCTGGTATGCCCACTATGATAAGCATCTTTACTTTCTTAAACTATATTGTGCTTAAAATATGTAATCCTAATAAAATATGTATTCCTGTCTAAATCTTTGGTAATTGCAACTCATCATCATCATGGGCTTATGTGCAATGTGCCCCGCCTCTGAATGGTGTCATCAGCAAGGTGAAGAGTCAGTAGACAGCCATCAAAATGAGTCAGTGGGCACCTGACAGTGATACGCGACATAGTCTGAAGTTCACCACAGCTGCATTGTGGGTCATTCAAAAAAAGTTAAGAGATTGGCTGCACAGTTTCCCTGTCCTGTTTGAAGCCAGTTCAGAGATGACCGAAGGTGCCTTGGCAGATCAAAAACTGGTGAACAGATGGTTGGGTCAGTGATGAGAGAGTGATTAACGACCGTCATCGCTGACCACTCATTATGCCAAGCAAATTCCACGAAGACATCCTGTGGTGCCATAAATGACAATAAAGAGTGTCTAAAAGAAAGGAGAGCTGGTGGGTGGTTGAAGAGGTCTGCATACAATCACGGGTTGCTATTCTCATGGATCTTAGCCAGCAGTGTGACAGAGGCCTTTTTGCCGTGAACATGGGGTGGTGCTATGTTGCTAAGTATTGGTAGCCATGGCAAAATAATTGCCTGGAAAGTCCCAGCAGCAATACACCTAGCTTTGATATGCTTTACATTGACCAGCCTCGTGTGCAATGAGTGACACCAGTTAGGAGCACAGTATTTTGCTGTTGAATAGCAGAGGGCAAGGGCTGATGATCTAAGGATCTGGGCGCTCGCTCCTCAGGTTGCACTGGCCAATTTTTTGAGCAGGTTATTCCGAGTGCTGACTTTGGCTGCCATCTTCCTCAGGTTGTTGCTGTATCTTAGTGACCTATCGAATGTCACATCTAGGTAAACCAGCTTTGGATCATGCTGCAGACATCGGCCATTGAGGAACACATTTAACTCATGGCTTGCGCTTGCATTATGCGGATAGAATACACCAGAAACTGTCTTAGAACAGCTGTGAACTTCATATCTTCATTCAAGACCTTGTCAATTTCTGAGAAGGACTGAGCTTGGTAGCTGCAGCAGATGTCATTGGCACAGATAAACTTATGTGAGAGTGTAGGTGCAAGTCTTTGATGTACGTTTTGAACACTAATCAGTGAAAGAACTGATCCTTGAGGAAGGCCGTTAATTTAACCCTTCCAAGAGCAACAGCAGTTGCACACGTACTCTAGATACCTGTTTTGCAGAAAGAGCTCTACTACTTTGACCACTCATGTGGGGCAACCAGAGATACTCTTTATTAGGATATGATTTGAAATATTCTTTAACCGTATTATGGAGAAATTGCATCTCCTCAGCAATAAGAAATGGAGAATGGGGGCAGCAGGGAGGCATGCCAGGTACTTACTAGCTGGAAGAGAGAAAGTTGTATCCTAACTCAGCAGCTGCTAATTCCAAAATGGCCATTACAGGGCTGTAATCACTTGGTTCTACTGAATTTAAAGGGCCAGCCCAAGAAAGGCATACTGGGAAAACATTTCTGTTAGAGGACAACACTGCACGAGGGAAAGTCAGAAGATGTCTGTGTCAATCACTATAAAATAATGCAATTAAAAGAATGCAATTACAGATAATGAAAACATGAAGTGTGGCAGGAAAATGGGTTAATACATAGTTTAAAGTCCACACAATCACAAACTGCTAGAGCTTGTGAGTGTGATATATCTGCCACCTTAGTCATTTTCCGTACAAATTTTGGGTATGTATACTCACGTACTCTCTCTCCATACACAAACATGTTAGACCCAAACATACATTAAACAAAACATTTAGGTTGCAAAATCAAATGCTCAAAAGAAATGCCTGAATTAAGATAACCTGCGCCACTTTATATCTGCTCCCTTGTATATTTGCATTATGATATTCTCTTCAGTTATATAATCAGACTGTTTTTTCCACAGGAACCTTGCCTCTTTCAGTGCACAGGATGGACAGCGCTCACTGAACAAACAGCAATTTAATGTTTTGTTTCATCCTCATTGCTCAATGTGTGGCTCCATGGCTTATTTACTACACCTTATTCAATCCCTGCTCTGAATACAGAATTATTAATATTCCCTTGGGCTTTCCTATGGTGCTCATCATAGTATCTGACTGCTTCACAAACAATATGTTTTCACAGCACCCTCTGTGAGGAATTATCCCATTTAACAGATGAGGAAGTGAGGCACAGAGAAATTAATATCCATAGATTTTGTGTACATACTTTGAGATACCTAGGGCCTGATTTTTCAGAGCCGTGAGTATTTTATAGCACTTTATATGTTCAAAGCACAGCTGCCTCTGACTTTACATGCAGCAGAGTACTCAGCACTTCTGCAAATCGGACCCAGGTGTCTCAAGTCAGGCAGCAAGAAAATAAAGAACACACATATAGGGACCACCCATGAAAAGTTTCATTTAAGTATCTTACCCAGCATCACATATAAACTTTGTAGCAGAGACAGGGATAGAATCCAGCGCTTCAGGGCAGCCTTCAACTGCCTTAACCATGAGATTTTCCTTTCTCTTCTTGACATTGTGTGTTGAGTAAGTTCTGGTTCTCACTGCAGGACCTATCATGCCTATATCTGCCCATTCCAAGCCCAGAGATTAATTCTGGTGCTCAACACCCCATATAGATGGGCAATACTCTAGCAAGTCTTTATTGCGTATGTGTGAACGGCAGTTTTTCAAAGGCTGGTAACTTGTCCAAATGTAGGTGGCTTTTCATGGGTATAGCAAAAGGAACATCCCTGACCAAAAAAGCCATGCTCATAACAAACTGATCATCCAGTGATGCCAGCCTCTTGCTTCCAGCATATGCTGCTGGTCACCCATTCATTGGTCAGATTTAGACATAACTAGCCAAAGTGACACCACAGGCAATATAGACAAAGAAACTTTATTTTATTGGTTTGAAATCTCAGTTGCAATAGAAAATTAGATAACCAAGAACTAATTTGATTTTCTATTTCATTTAAAGACGCAAGAAACCACCTTAGTGTTATTTGGAAGGAGTAAGAATTGGTAGATTTTAAAGAGATCATCATTTTTTAGTCTGTTGTTCAAACACTGAATTACATGTGTTTCACTAGGGGAAAAAACGCTTCTTCTCCAAGATGACAAATAACATGCCTAAACAAGCTCCAGAGATACAGTGTAGATGCACTAAACACAGAACCAAGATGAAACTTTGTTAAATTTATGATTCAGGGATTGGATAGAAAGCAAGAACATATCTGAATATAGTTTCATTAGCGATATTCAATAAATTTTCAAAAAATACTCTCCAATCTACAACAGAATTTCAGTTTTTAGTCAAAACAGTAGAATGTGTCAACCCAAAGTTTGCTACACTATTATGTCTCCTGTATTGTCTACAATTTTAAATTTAATGACAATCTCTTAAGTAAATGATTTTGACTTCGTAGGTGGCTTTTATTTTTTGTTTGTTTTTTAAAGTGTCAGTAGGGCAATGGCTAAGACGCAATGACATTTATCAGATACCTAATTAAAATATAATATATCTTATAATACTTGAAAATGTGACCTTCATTTGTATATTCCTGCTAGCTAGCATGTTTAGTAAAATGTCAATAAGAACTCTAACCCATTTTTTTATTGTAACTTCTAATTACATTGTTCCAGTAGAAGAGTTCACTCTTCCATTGCTCAGGCTTATAAAAACATGTAACTTCACTCTGCAAATGATGCATATTGGTACTGTAGTACCTGAGCTTTATAGAAAGCAATTTCTTTTCCACCTAGTTCAATGTGTATTCATGGCTTTCTTCTGTATATAAGTTTAGATTACTTGATGACATATAAGTCTCTCTGATTATTCCATAAATATCTGAGATTATTAAGAGACTCAGTTGATGTTGTGATCACTATGAGCGGCAATGTGAGCTGATTATGTCCATCAGAGAGTTAGATTATCCTTCAGTTAAACCCAGACTCCACTTATCACATTTCCTCTACAGACTGAAATTTAAAAAAAAAACAAACAAAAACCCCCATGAACTATAGCAGGAACGGAGGGAGGAGGGGAGAAGAAGAAACTTGCAGTCTTCTAAGTTTGTAAGTTACATTGATCAACATTCCTAACATTTATATATCGATTTATTTCTAATCAATCTAATTTTAAGAGTGCCATTCTAGGCCTTATACATGTAATATTTATTTTCAACAAATATTACAGTAAAACCAGCAGCAACTCCACTATCAGAAGTGATCAGCCGCCACAAATCAAGCCAGACCCAAACCCCTCCCTCTCAAATATCAAACATATTGTACTGACTGCCCCCACAAGAGGTCTGGGTAAATAGATAGACCATCACTGTACACTCTGAGGACTACACATTCTGGCTTATGATGGGGTGTATCATCTCCACATGGCAGGGAGAGTAACACGTTAATGCATAGGGTAATAATCCCCCCTGAGCTGTGTCTGAAAGGCCAGTTTGCCACAGATGAGATACATAAAACCCAAATAGAGGTTGAGAGATAGTGTGGAGGAGTGTTGCAGTACTGGGCAGCGAGAAACAGCCTAAAGAGCCCAATTTGCTGGCAAAAGGATTTGGGGGAAGGTTGCCATACAGCAGATGCCTGCAAAGGCCATTGGTAAGATGCAGCACGGGGAGGCAGCTGCACACTTAAGCCCACAGCCTTTGACTGCCTAACACAGGGCCCCTAGGCTGGGTGAGACACAGAGGAGAGTGGGGCCTGGGTCACCCTATCATCCCTGATGTTGAAGTGGAGAGAGACTGCTGATTCATGGTGGTGGTCCTATTTAAGGCTATCAGACTTTATTTTGGCTCCTGTATTGATTTACTTTTGTTCCTTCTGTGATGAAGGAAGAGAGTTATTGGGGCTGACAACTGAGGACCCATCAGAGGGCCATAAGGATCTTAGTACCCCAAAAGTGGAGAACCTCTGAACTGGAAGAAAAAGTTAAACTGAGGCAAGCCTATCATCTACTTGTTGACAAGGGTGTGTATTGAAGGTCCAACTATAGAGCTTTTGTCTAAAACTGCAGCTGGGAATGAATTCCCAAGTTGAAAGGTCCTCACAAATAATGCCCTGCCATTCTCTAATCACAAATGTGGTCATATGGGATGGGGAGACAGTTAACCTTTCAAGGAGCACTGACTGGCATTTCTTTCCTCCTTGTGGGAAAACTTAGACTTTGTCAAAAAAACCCAGAAAACTAAAAACTCTCAACATTTTGGCTGATAATTCAGTTGTCCTATAAATATATTTTTAAGAGTGCAGCCACTCTTATTTTCCACCAGAAAAAGTACTGATGGAACCTTTTCAGACAACTCTACTTTCACGTAGGCATGTCCCGTGTAATGAATGGCTTTATAATGCAAAACCAACTTTAACTTTCAATAGCTGTTAGAGACATGAGGAAATATCATGAGTGGGCAAGAACAGGGCCAATAAAACTCTACATAAGAATGGCCATATTGGGTCAGACCAAAGGTCCATCTAGCCCTGTATCCTGTTTTAAGAGGGGAGGGATAGCTCAGTGGTTTGAGCATTGGCCTGGTAAACCAAGGGTTTTGAGTTCAATCCTTGAGGGGGACCACTTGGGGAACTGGGGTAAAAATCTAGGGATTTGGTCCTGCTTTGAGCAGGAAGTTGGACTAGATGACCTCCTGAGGTCCCTTACAACCCTGGTATTCTATGATTCCAACAGAGGCCAGTACTAGGTGCCACAGAGGAAATGATCAGAACAGGTTATCATCAAGTGATCCATTCCCAGCTTCTTGCAAACAGAGGATAGGGACACCATCCTGGCTAATAGCCATTGATGGACCTTTCCTCCATGAACTTATCTAGTTATGTTTTGAACCCTGTTATAGTCTTGGCCTTCACAACATCTGAAAGAGTTACACAGGTTAACTATGTGTTGGAGGAGGGGATATCTTCTTTTGTTTGTTTCAAACCTGCTGCCTATTAATTTCATTTGGTTGACTGTATGTTATGAGAAGGAGAAAATAACACTTCCTTACATACTTTCTCCACAACAGTCATGATTTTATTGAGGTCAGACTAGATGATCATATTGGTCCCTTCTGACCTATGAGTCTATGAGACTATCATAACCCCCCTTAGTCATCTCTTTTCCAAGCTGAAAAGTCCCAGTCTTACTAATTGCTCCTCACATGGAAGCCTTTCCATATCCCTACTAATTTTTGTTGCCCTTTTCTGAACCTTTCAATTCCAATGTATCTTTTTTGAGATAAGGCAACCACCTCTGCACACAGTATTCGAGATGTGTGCATATTATGGATTCATATAGACGCAATATGATATTTTCTGTCTTCTTATCTATCACTTTCTTAATGATTCCCAACATCGTTTGCTTTTTTGACTGCTGCTGAACATTGAGTGGATGTTTTCAGAGAACTATCCACAATGACTCCAAGATCTCTTTCTTGAGTGGTAACAGCTAATTTAGACCCCATCATTTTATATTTATAGTTGTGATTATATTTTCCAAAGTGCATTACTTTGCATTTATCAATATTGAATTTCACCTGCCATTTTGTTGCACAGCCACCCAGTTTTGAGAGATCCTTTTATAGCTCTTCGCAGTCTGCCTTGGACTTAAATATCTTGAGTAGTTTTGTATCATCTGTAAATGTTGCCACCTCACTGTTTACCTGTTTCCAGATCATTTATGAATATGTTGAATAGGACTGGTCCCAATGCAGACCCCCAGGGGACAGCACTATTTACCTCTCTCCATTCTGAAAACTGACGATTTCTACCCTTTGTTTTCTATCTTTTAACCACTTACCAATCCATGAGAGGACCGTACCTGTTATCCCATGACAACTTACTTTGCTTAACAGCCTTTGGTGATGTGCCTATTAGTTAGTACTCAGACATTGCAACTAGTTAAGCTACATTTTTTCCTGGCTCTGTTTAGGGCTACAGATACATCAATCCTATTCAGTTGGGGGGGAAAAGATGGAAAAATTAAAAAAGCCAGAATTATTCAGAACAGTCAGAATTATGAAAAGCATTATGGGGATGCATGGATATAATTCCTCTTCTGTGTAAATAACCTTTCGGAAAAGTTCATCATGGCGGAGCTTAACTCCAGATAATACCAGCAAAGGTTAAGGTGTTACGTTCAATATTTGAGACATTTATTTTGGTTTAGTATTTTCTTAATGCATGTGCCTGGTCTTAATGTTTTAAACAAAACAAAAAAACTTGTGTGCCAGATTCTTCATTGCCCTGAGTCTCTTTTATGCCAGCTCAGACAGGCATAAGTCCTCCCTGGGAAATACCATGGACATAAACCCTTATGCCAATGTGTAGAGACAGCCATGCTACCTCTCTGCTGTTTGTGCAGCAGGCCCAGGGGCTGAATGGTGGAGGAAGCCTGGCTGGAGTATGCCTATACCAATGTAAAGATTAACCATACCCTGAGAGGGAGATGAAGTTGAGGATAAAGTTCTGAACAAAAGAGAAAACTATGAACCATCACCAGGACCAGATGGCATTCACCCAAGTGTTCTAAAGGAACTCAAATATAAAAATTGCAGAACTACTAACTGTTGTATGTATCCTATCATTCAAATCAGCTTCTGTCCCAGATGACTGGAGGATAGCAAATGTGATACCACTTTTTAAAAAAGGCTCCAGGGGCAATCCTGGCAATCACAGTCCTGTACGCCTAACATCAATACCAGGCAGATTGATTGAAACTACAGCAAAGAACAGAATTATCAGACACATAGATGAATACGATTTGTTGGCGAAGAGTCAATATGGTTTTTGTAAAGCGAAATCATGCCTCAATCTAAGTTCTTTGAGGGGCTCAACAAGCCTTTGACAAGGTCCCTCATCAAAGGCTCTTAAGCAAAGTAAGCAGTCATGGGATAAGAGGGAAGGTCCTCACTAATTAGTAACTGGTTAAAAGATAGGAAACAAAGGGTAGGAATAAATAGTCAGTTTTCACAGTGGAGAGAGGTAATTAGCAGGGTCTCCCAATGACTGTACTTGGACTGGTGTTGCTCAACATATTCATAAGGGATCTGGGAAAGGGGTAAACAGTGAGATGACAAAATTTGCAGATGATACAAATTACTCAAGAAAGTTAAGTCCAAAGCTGACTGTGAAGAGTTACAAAGGGACCTCACTAAACTGGGTGATTGGGCAACAAAATGGCAGATGAAATTCAATGTGGATAAATGCTATGTAATGCACACTGGAAAACATAATCCCAACTATACATACAAAATGATGGGATGTAAATTCGCACTCAAGAAAGAGATCTTGGAATCACTGGGATAATTCTCTGAACACATCTTTTGAGTGTTCAGCAGCAATAAAAAAAACTATCTATGTTAGGAAACATTAGCAAAGGGATAGATAAGATAGAACATTTCATGACACTATATAAAACTATGCTATGCCCATCCCTAATACTTCATGCAGTTCTGGCCATGCCATCTAATATATATATACACATAAGAATTGGAACAGGTATAGAGAAGAGCAACAAAACTTATTGAGGGTACAGAACAGCTTCCATATGAGGAGACATTAAAAAGACTGGGACTTTTCAGCTTAGAAAGAGTTAATTAAGAGGGGCTATACAAAAACATGAATGGCATAAACAAAGTGAACAGTATGACAAAGCTCTGTCCTTGTCTCCGTGGGTCCTGCGTTTCCTGACAGATTTCGCTAGCCTCAGAGATTCACTGTGACTCTCTCCTTAACCCTTCTCTCTCTAGGGACAAGGGTCATAGTCTACTGAGCTATTTTCATCATAAGCCAGCGAGGGAGGTGAGGAGAAGCTATCCTCCCTTGCACAGTCTCTGTTGTCTCCCAGTCTCAGTGATTAATCAGGGGTAAAGTGGGGGCAGGGAGCCTGGGCCCACCCTCTACTCCAGGCTCCAGCCCAGGGACCCTAATAGTATCAGCTACAGTAACTGACCTTTTAGGGACAGGACACGTACAATTCCCTGGGCTACTTCCCCACAGCAGCCTTCACTTCCTCAAGCTCCACTTCATCCTTACCTCAGAGCCTTCTTCCTTATACCTAGTATGATGTACACAGCTCAGTCTCTTCAACAGCACAATTTTTCACAGCTCCTGACATGCACACCCATCTGACAACTGGGAGGCTTTTTAACTAGTTTCAGCCAGCCCCTGATTGGCTTCAGGTGTCCCAATCAACCTAGCAATCTCCACTGCCTTCTGGAAAGATCTTAATTGTTCCCAGGTGCCTTAATTGACCTGGAGCAGCTGCCATTTACTTATCCTAGTACCAGGAATTTGTTTAACCTGGGGCTAATATATCTATCTCCCTTTACTTTTCTATAGCCATCTGGCCTCGCCCCATCAGAATAGGGAAGTGTTATTTACTCCTTTATATAACACAAGAACCCGTGAACACCCAATGAAATTAATAAGTAGCAGGTTTAAAAACAAACAAAAGGAAGGACTTCACACAACTCATTACCAGGGAATGTTGTGAAAGCCAGAAATATAAGTGGATTCAAAAAAATTAGATACAGTTAATAAGATAGGTCCATCAATGTCTATTAGCCAAGATGGTCAGGGATTCAACTCCATGTTCTGAATGTCGCTAGCTCTGTTTGTCAGAAGCTTGGAGTGGACACCAGGGGATGGATCACACAATGATTGCCTGTTCTGTTAATTTCCTCTGAAGCACCTGGCATTGGCCACTGTCAGAAGTCAGCATACTGGGCTAGATGGACCACTGGTCTGACCCAGTGTGGCCGTTCTTATGCTCACTGTCAGTGAGACACTGAGCAACATATCAAGGAATTCAAGTGTGAATATTTGTTTTTGATGCTGAACTATTTTATTCTCTGTGTCAGAGGGGTGCATACTGCTCCCCACGTCTTTTGGGATTGAATCGGGTTTCATTATTGGTATTGTCTCTAAATATTGAAGAGAATTTTATTATGCTTCAGGAAAACATTTTCAGAAATAGCCAGATTAATCTCCATGACCATCTCCATCTCCAAATTCACAGTGTATTTTCTGACAACGCTGGCATGGACACTAGTTAACGGTAGCTGTGTTAGACTGAGTCAGGACCCACATCCCCTCCCCATCCTTCTCTAGAAGTGGTCTCTCTGAGAGAGGGTGTAGGGTAACAAGAGTGTTGAAGCTTGCATTGCTACTGGCCTTGTATCGTTTATGCAGGAAATAGATCACAATTTTTCAACCTGGCACCTCTCTTGGCTACTAAATTAAGTGAATTTATAAGGAAAAATAAAATAAACAGAGTAAATAGAATTTTGTAGACTGAAGAAAGAAATATATTCAACAAATCAAAAAGTGATGGAAATTCTTGGGTAACATTTAGAAGTCTCTGGTATGCATGTGTTTTATTGCTGCCTAAGATTCTACATTATAAAATACAGAAACCACAGCACCTGTACATATTATGAAGTTATATTTTTGTCTCATTCTTCTAGTGACACATACAATCCAATCATACTGGGTTATTGTGGTTTATGTTATTACTATAAAGCTTTTAAGGACAGTTTGGTTGAAAACAAATTGCCATCTAATTCCTGAACAGATTTTCAGTCAGATTATGAATAGTTGTTTATTTCAAGAGACAAGTACTTCCATATTTTCTCTAAGATTAAAAATAAAGATAGAGAATACAATTCAAAACATACGACCTATATTCCTATCATTATTTTTTAAGATGAATTGACTTTGACTTCCATGGGAAAGTCTGCTAACATAATGGGTGGAATCACGTGGCCCTATTTTTTAACACTGGTAGTGCATAATACATGGCTCGAGGGAAAATAATCATTAACATAGTGTTAGCATCTTGAGTTGGAGCATTTGTTATAGTATGTACCGGGTATCACTGTTATGCTGTATATTCCCAACAGTAGTCAAATGGCGAAATAAACAGAACTGTCATGTGTAGAACTTCACCATTTGCTTGTCAGAGATTGCTGAGGAAAGATGAAAATTACACTGGAAAGAGAATTTAGTCAGTTTACTGTAACACTTTCTTCTTTGAATATCTTGAAACTGTATTCAAATTTGACATGAAATATTGGGTCCCCTCCCCATGAAACATCCTTACATATAAATCCATGGTATGTCCACACCATGAATACTGTGTGCAGTTCTGCTCACCCTATTTCAAAAAATGTATTAGAATTGGAAAAGGTGAAGAGTAACAAAAGTGATTAAGGGTATGGAACAGCTTCCATATACGGGTAGATTAAAAAGATTGGGACTATTCATCTTGGAAAGGAGGCGCCTAAAGAGGAATATAATAGAAGTCTTTGAAATCATGAATAATGTGGAGAAAGTGAATAAGGAAGTGTTTTTACTCCTTCACATAACACAAGAATTAGAGGTTACCAAATGAAATTAATTAGCAGCAGATTGAAAACAAACAAAAGGAAATACTTCTTCATACAACAGTGGAACTCATTGAGTTCAGTGGAACTCATTGCCAGGGGATGTTGTGAAGGCCAAAACTATAAGTGGGTTAAAAAATAATTAGATGGAAGATATGTTCATCAATGGCACTTAAGCAAAATGGTCATAGATGCAACTCCATGCTCTGGGTGTCCTTAGCCTCTGACTCCCAGAAACTAGGAGTGAATGACAGAGGATGGATAACTCAATAATTGCTCTGTTTTGTTCATTCCCTCTGAAACACTTGGCATTGGATACTGTCAGAAGACAGGATACTGGGTAGATGGACCATTAGTCTGACCCAGTATGGCCATTCTTATGTTCTTATCTCCAGTTGTTACAACCAGCATTTATATTATGTGATGCAATGGTTGCCACAGTGAGAAAACTTGACAACGTTTCTGTACTCTCTGGCATTTAATGAAAACATGTGATATAAGCGCCTGTAAAATGGACTAGCCTGAGAATTTTCCTTCCATGTTTCAGATATGCACAATTGATTTATCAGCAATCATTATTCATGCATGTAGTCAGGAGCTGAACATTGAGAGGTGTTCAACTATAGAAGAAAAATTATGGAAAGAGGTTTCATGCACACCTTTTACTCCTGTTGATATACTGGCTTAACTCCCATCATTAGTCAAGGAGAGTCTTTCGCTTTCCCTGGTGTAGTTGCTGAACCATGTTCTTCCCCTTGCCCCTTCTTTTCTTTTAGTATTTGTGCCCCCCAGGGAAGGTGGCATTGAGCTGACTGGTGCTTTTTTTTTTGCCAGTGGCTGGATTGAAGGGGACAGTCACAGTGGGTTTTTCTTATTTGTCCCAGGTTGGCTGGTAGAGTGCGTGTGTTAGGTGTACGGAGGTCAGAAAATGATTAGGTGAATTTACCTCATGTAAAATGGTAAGGGTCTAAGTGTATTTAATACATCATATAAAGATTACTAACTAATATGTGATTTATAAGCTAGTGCATAACCAGTCCAATGAATACAATGGGTGGACTAGTTTTTAGGGTGGCCTATGAATAACCCTTTCAGGCGGGAACACAAAACAAAGTCATATGGCTAATTAGGATTTGGCTTACTAAATATTCTGCTGTTCAGCTCTTGAAATGTGCCTGATATTTGGGTATAGAACAAGGACATGTTACGATGAAAGATAATGACGACCCACGCAAATATAATCAGAATAAACAAGGAATGTCCCAAAGTTCTTGTCAAATATGAAGACTGATAGTTTTGTTATTGTTAATAAGTGGATGAACAAGTTATAATTTACGGTGTAATACAGTCTTATGTTTGGTCACAGAATGTTATTAATTAGTAGGTAACTAATCAGAGGAGGGGGTGTTGATAGAAAGTAAGGTGTCATCTTGTGTATAAAAGTGTACTGAGACGTAAGTTTTTGCCTTTCTTTGTGTACAGACTAGTCTGTATGTACTCAGCCAGAGCATTGGCCAGTCATCCTCAATTGATCACTCGGGCATGGCACTTCGTACCTATGCTGAAATAAACCTATTCCTTGGATCTGAATTCTGGAGTTAGCAGTGTTTTTGTCTGCTGCAGCAAACAGTGGTGGTCTGCTTTGGTAGGTTCATATAGTGACCTGTGGGCCTGGTTGGTGGTCCTGAAAACACCTTTACATTAGGTTAGATGTTTAGTTGGCCTCACATCCACAAGTGGAGCTAGGAATGGAAATCTGGAAGGGACATTGGGGTGGAATACAGATCAGAGTGGCGAGTTAAGTTATAGGTTTATTTGATTTAAACACCCTTTGCTGTGTATATATAGCTGTATTCAGACATTTAATTTAGGGAAGATGTGAGGAGCAGGTTGCGGAGTTGCAGTAAGAAAGGGGCATATTTTCGCGTCTCTCTCTCTCCCTACCTTCACCTCTGTCCAAAACAAACATTTTATACATGCCATGTGCCCACAATTAGGTATTCAGTACTAACCAGTTTAGACTTCTCAAATAACACTGGATCAGGTGTTTCAGCATACACTGTGATCTTCAGTCACTGGAGATAGGAGAGCAATTTAATAGGTATACAGCAGGCTGGGTCCAATGACAGCAGCATGAAGAGTTCTCCCAAACACAATCTATAGGGGCTTTATTTTAGAGTGTATCAGATGTCATGTTCTCTAAAGAACAAGACAATGCTTGTCAGCTAGCCAGTGATGCAGCAAAGCATGCAACATTACTGATATAAGATCCATTGCTTGACCCCACAGCATGCTTCTAATTGAAACCATAACTCATTTTCCCTGTGTCTGAGGAACATCAGGGTGAGCTGTCAATTGTGAACACAAAGGGAAAGCCCAGCAGCAAAGGTCAACGATTTCAACCACAAATCAATGAAAATAATTAGAGTAATAGAAATCACTATTTCCACCTCTTCTTCCCACAAAAATATACCTTGACACAGCACTGTTCTGAATATACCTTTAATAACTGTTTTTCAAGGCAGTTGTGTGCATGCTCCCATTGTGACTCTCAATGAAGGTTTTATAAAAACCATAAAGTCAGTTGACCTTATCTAAAAATGATGACATTTTTATCCTAGTGATAGGACTTCTGATATATTCTGCCATGTGTGTAAAAGGCAGACACAGACTCACCATCTTGAAATGTCTACAACCAGGCTCTTAATGTTTATTTCCCAGCCAGTGAATGTATTTCCTCCTAGATCCTGGTATAAGAACATAATGGCCATACTGGGTCAGACCAATGGTCTACCTAGTCCAGTATCCTGTCTTCTGACTGACCAGTTCCTGAGCTTCAAAAGGAATGAAAACAGGGCAATAACCAAGTGATCCATCCCTTGCCGTCCAGTCTCAGCACCTGGTATCGTTCTTCATGGCTTGCTTTAGTGTTTGCTAAATACTTTACAGCCTGGATCTGTAACTCTGAGACATTTGTGTGGCTTAGTCTTCTCTTAGGAATCCCACTAATTAAATCACCAGATGTACAGTCTGTACCATATGAGTGGTGGTAAACAGCATTCACAAACACTTAATTAAACTAAACCTTATGCACTTAGGGTGAACTCACTCCAGTGCGGAACATCAACACATTGGGTAGGCACTTTTTAAGGATTTAAGTGGGTCACAGATTTTGGGCTGGCCCTTTGCTCAGAGAGAATTCCACCCTTACATTTTAAGGAGAATTGTTTCAAGAAATTTGTTTTCAAATGTTAGAAAAATAAATCTGTCTGGATTTCACAGTGCTAGAAAAGATGCACTGTGAACTTTAATTTCAGAAGACTAGTATAAGGCTCACATTATTCTCAAATAATTTCCTTCTGTAAAGAGCTCTACACGGGTAGAGCTGTAAAAATAAAGTAAAAGTGGCTGGACACTGAAGAAAGAAAAAGACAGAGGAATCCTCCTCATGAGGCCACTGGAATACCCATTTCAGCCATTACCTCACACCTTTGCAGGAGAGGTACCAGAGGATCCATGCAGTGACGGACAGAACTTACCTCTCGTGAGTGACTCCTGTTGGCTGGCTATGACACTACAATCTTTTCCTGCCCCTGGCACCCCCTGTAAGTTGTTGTCCTCACTAGGTGGGTCTTCAGTGTCTCAGTCCTCCAGCCAAGTCACACAATTAAATGAACAAACCCTTTCCAGAGTAACAAAGAGTTCAACATACTGTCGGCCCTCGCAAGGTCTACAGCCCACATCTGGGCCCTTTAACATTCAGGCTTCTCAACAAGCTATGTCCCCTTCTCAGGACTTAGGCCTCTTCCCAGTGGGGGAACCCAGGCCTGCCCACTACTCTGGGTCCCAAGCCAAAGATCCTATGCACAGCAGCCACATACCACTGCTTCCAATTCATGGCTGCTATTCCCTAGGCATTTTGCTACATAGCCCTTTTCCTCTCACCCCTTACCTTAGGGCTACAACTGTCAGGTCCTCTCATTCCCAGAGCCACTTAATCAGCCCATTGTGTCCCTCTAACCAGGGCAGAGCATCCCTCTGGTTCCAGCTCAGAATTGAGCTGCTCAGGCCCTGCAACTCCTTTTATCTGAGCCATCTGGGCTTAGATTGGCTGCAGACTTTCTAGGCAGGCTTGGAGGACCCACCTCCGCTGCTTCTTCTGGGTACAGAGTATAGCAGGACCAGGTATACCCTGTCACACAGATTTACCCCATAATGCACAAGAAGACAACAAATTATTTTCCCTAATAAGAAATAACTTGTTTCGTTAAATTCCCAGCATATTCTCTGGTCTCTTCAGGTAGCTCCTGTTTCCTCTCCTTCTCCACTTATGTATCAGTGGCTTCTAACTACAGACAGGTAGTATGGCTCCTCCACCTTATTTCCAACTATGTTTCTAAACTTCTAAGCTCTTTTTTGCAATGAAAAGCCTGGACACCTATAGAAGCAGCTGAAAACACGGAGAAAAGCCAGTCTGATATGACAGAGTACCCTCTCGCTGACTGTAGTTTAGGAGCTACTGGTTTAGCACACACTTGGAGCCTATAGCCACCTACAGTGGAATGTTCTTTGGTTATTCTTGGACAAAGGTGATCCAAAAATGGCGTTGACTGTCATGCAAATAATTACAAAAATAACACAGACTTAGTATGTAGCTATCAATACTCAACAATTCCAACATGTAAAACTTTTTTCCTCGCCACTTAAGTAATGAGTTCTCATTAAAGGCCTGGTTAATAATTTGCTAAATTTCAGAGTTTTTTAAAGACAAAGGTATTTTGAGTTGTTTCCCTGCCCCCTCAAACTCTTAAAATGTAAGGATTTTTAGTTTCATACTCACTGTTTTCTTTTCCTGAATTCTGGTAAAAAATCAAATGATCAAAACTCAGCTAATTCAAATGTTTGGCAAACTTGTCAAAAACAGGATTTCACAAGAAGCCTGGAAAGCTTCAACTTGACAGGACTGTTATTTTTACCTCTAATGTTGCAAAACCAGTAAGGATTTAGCAGAAAATCATCATCTCTGTCATAAATATAAAGAGATTGATATGACGACTGTAATATTATAGCAGGATGTGTGCCCGTTAATGCACAGAGGAAGTAACTTTGTGGGCCTGAGTAGTTACAATGTATGAAAGAAACGGAAGACTGACCACACACTGAGCAGCATAATAGTGTCTTTATATGTTCTGTAAAACTTTCTAAAGTATCCAAGAACCTTAGAACCCTAAGTCTCAATTTAAAAAGTTTTTTTCAGAATTTAATTTCAATGAGACTTAGAATCTTAAGTTCCTAAATAACTTTTTAAAATGCAACTTAGACTCATAAGGCACTTAGATACTTTAGAAAACTTTCCCAATTTTATTTTTTCCAGTACCAGTCACAAAATTTAAAGTGGTAGCTGTGTTAGTCTGTATCAGCAAAAGGATGAGGAGTAATACATTTGTTAGCCTATACAGTGCCACAAGTACTCCTCATTCTATTCACAAAATTGTGGAACCAGTTTCTCATTGACTTCAGTGGAACTATGCCAACTTACACCGGCTGATTATTACTATCATTTAACATATATATTGTAGTAGTACCTAGGGGCCAACCAGTTTGGCTACATTAAGCTAGGCACTGTATAAACATATTGAAAATGAGCACAATGGCGTATTATCTACAAGACAAAACATAGTATGTGGATGATACAAAAAAATCAGGCAGGGGTGGGAGATCTAGCCCACTGGTGATTTGATTGATTTGTATATATAATTGCTTTCTCCCACATCAAAGGACACCCTCCCACACTTTCCTTCTCTCCTTCTCGTTCCCCTCCCCCCCCCACCGCCCCCATACAAACTTAATGTGCAGGAGCTTTAAAATTCTACCCTGAAAGACATTTGGGATTTTAAATCTCCAGGACTTTGTAAAAGCTATCAATATCATTCACACAGTTCTTTAACTCATACCTTAGTGTGCCCTCGATAAAGTGCCCAACAAACTGAAATATGCACATTCAGATCTGATTCCATCCAGCAGAGGGCCGTGTGAATGACAATCAACTGAAGCCCTAAGGACCAGATTCTGAGTATGCAACCTGGTCTTTTCGTAATGCCATGAAATAAATACCGGAACTATTAGGAATTAACAAAAAAAATGCCACTTGTAAATATGATTATTGTCAAGGTAGAGCCAAAGCATGTTTCTTTTTTTAAAACTAACAATAGATAAAAATAAAATTCCACAAAGGAAATTATACTAGCAGCACTTTTTCTAAATTTGTATGCATAAATTCAATACATGTATAAATACATTAGAATCTTCTATGTGGGGGAAAATATTAGCTGCAAGCATTAATACTACCAGATAAAATGGGATTACAGTTGCAACTGATGCAGAAACACAAAGACAGATAAAACTCAGTCCTTAAACACACACCAAGCGAATAAGCAAGAAAAGTTTAAAATGCAGATGAAAAAACTCCTCAATATCATTTCACAAGTTACCACAAATGACATTTTTAAAGTAATCAGAAGCATTATTACATTTCAAAACCAGCACTAATTTGCCATGCATGTAGAGGAATACAGGTGGACCAGTAATAAGAAAAAGAATATCCGGTCATTAATTGTTCTGTCTTTATTGCTGATTTCTTTTAAGAAACTTAGTTATTTTGCGGATATGAAATCCAAACAGAATCTATTAAGTAAAGACGAGTTTGAAATCAATCAAGACTGTCACTAAAATGTAAATCCCTATCCTTCAGAATCTATAGAAATTTTTCTTATTATAAGATAATAAGGTGCTGCCATGTAAACCCTAAGTAAATTCTTAAGTACTAATAGCATGGAATGGAAGAATATATTATATAGCGTATCTAGAATATTATTATAAACACATTCAGTATGTCTGGTTTGAAACTAGAGGCTGTAACTTTCATTTAAAAAAAACCCTCTCTAAAAAGTTTGGGAAAGCCTAGCATGAAGATACTTCGTAATAAACCCTGTTTCAAGAAAATTTGTATTTCTCGGGTTTTATTGTTCTTTCATGGGTTTCAATTGCTAAATGACAATGTATGCCATACATAACATTTTCTTTAAGTAATAAGGGTGAGAGATCTATTACATTGGGGAACTTCAGCGTACTTGAGGATTAGTGGCAAAATGAGAGTCCTGTCAGTCACTGTCAGCAGGTGAATTCTCCCACCTCCTGAGGTTTTGTCCAGTTGAGATAAATTCCAGAGCCAGGAATAATTCAAAACTACTTTCCTATTTCACAGATTAAGTATACTTTGAGGAAAAAACACAACAATTTCGCCTATGGCCAAATATGGTCAATTCTACTTAACAAACAACCCAAATCCTTGGATGTTAATTTCCATCTTTATTTTGGAGGATCCATTTTCCTCCAAGGTGAGCTGGAACTGTGGGATTTATAACTCAAAAGGAAGTTTTCAGGTAAGCATGGATACATTTTTCTTATCATCTTTGCTAAAGTCCACAGATAATTACAATGGGATTTTCATAGCATTGTGCCTAAAAGGTGACAAGCAGGATCATTCTTTAAATGTGGACATCCGAAATCAGACACAGTATATATAAAATCTCCTCCAGCTTCCCTTTGGCATGAAGACATGGAGAGGACTTCTGCCAAAAGAAAGGAAATGGCATTGTCTAAGACTGGATGACAAATATCCAAAATTTGGTGAACTTATGTATTGGTGGTCTTGTGGCCATCTAGCAGATCTAAATACAGGGTGATTAGTCTGCCCTCAGATTGTCAGTACTTCTAAGAACTGGACTTGGATGCTTGACCAAAGGAGGATTTTTTTCATGATTTTACTTAAAGAATGATAGATGTGCAATGGGAATGGTGGAAAGACATATAGCAGGTACAGATATGCAGAAGCAGTTCTATTTTTGTAAAGTATTCTGAGATTTCAAAATTTGGCTCTGTTCCAAATCAGAAAAATAAACCCCAAACTATGAAATGTTCCATGAACAAAATTCAAACGATTTTTTCATGTTAATCAAAACAGTTCATTTCAAAAAATCAAAAATATTTCATTTTTATTTCAACACGTTTTACTTTATATTACATGCAATATAATGCAAAAAAAATTAATTTCAAAACAGTCATTTCAAACCTTAGTTGAAATCTTTCATTCAAAAACTGTAAAAAAAACAGAACACTGACATCGTTGGAACTTTTCTGCCTGATTTTCCTCTGAAACAAAATTCCAGAGAATTTTCTGCAATCCGATTTTTGCACAGTTTCAGTTTTGGTGGAACTGCATATTCTGGCGGAACATAGTTCCATCAAAATTTCTCTGATCAGCTCTAACAGCAGGAACTTTACTTCACTTTGGGAGAGGTCATTCATCACCTCACATCCTGGGTCCTGACACAGCGAGGCCACAGAGCACTTTATATGCTATTTCCAGATGCACTGGTCAATCAGCAGCCCATCAAATTGACTTACAATGATTAAGACACTTTTGGATGTAGAAGCCAATCTGCTAATCCAAATTTGGCCATGTAAATCTTGGCAATCATCTCCCTCTACATTGGTAGCTTACATAATTGGGAAGAGTCTCTTCCCAATTATGTATAAAAAAACTCCATCAGACATGTTGACTATTATGACCAGAACGGGTCTGTCATCCATAGAAGGAACAGTGCTCTGAGAGCACGAGCCATTATGTTCCAGCAGGTGGATACTGTATTCTCTCTTTCTAATAGGCACCCCTGAATTTAATTGGGTGGAGCTCTTAAAAAAGTTATTCTCTGCATTCACCAGTTAAGGGACAGGAAGCAAACACAGTTGGACCAAAATCTCTGCCAGTCAATGAGATAAGGAGAAATGAGGAAGGAGCAACCAAACTTACTGGAGCGTTCTCATATGAACTTTGGATCACTGAAGCAATCCTGTGTATGAGATCAGAATTCCCCAAAAGGGTCTGGTGAGTATTGGATTTTTGTTTCTCTGATGACATTTGTTTCCCTTCATGGCCATCTTCATCTTTCATTAAAATTCTTCTAAGATGAGACCTTGTTCCTGACAGTAGTCATCCTCAGCCCAAGCTTTCCTGCATTTGTCCTGAATCCAAGTTACCTCAGGAACTATATAACTTTGTGTTTGTTTGAGTTTTCTCTATGTACAGAACCCTGACCAGAACACTTGTCCAGGCAGACATATATGAATTTCCTTCTTACCTAAAACCAATATTATTACATCCAGGATCCTAGTGAGAGACCCTGGGAACATGTGTGAGATCAAAAGGTAATGCCTGAGGCTGGGAAAAGGATAATGCTGCATTCATTGGCAAAATATAAGAGTGGTAAACTGGGAATACTCTGAAGACAAGCCTTCTTTAGGAAATTATTCAGGTATTTCAGTTATGGCCCTGTTCTCTTTGAAGTAGATGATGGATGATTTCATTCTTGCCGTGGCCTCTCCATAAGCCTGGGAATGGGACAAAGCTGTTTCAGTAACTCTTGGCCAGCTCCAATGCCCAGTAATGTTATTTCATAAAAACTACAGATAGACCCCAAATTAGTGCCAGGGTGTCTCAATCTGGGAGCAAAAGGATCTAATTCTTGACAGAACTGTGTGATACTGCACCCCATATTCTTCACTGTGTTATTATGATATGATTATGGCATACTTATGATGCATTTTGTACAAGATAAGTCATGTGAGGTATCATTAGAAAAGTTATGATTTGCTGAATATGATTATCCTATTTGTGTGCATGTATCATTCTTGTGTTTGAAGATAAAAATACTATGTATCTATACTTCAAATGTAGTTACACCTGGGTAATGCCTACTAGACAAGATGTTATCAATCTAGATAGCTGGCTGAGAGGTGCCTATTCAGGGTAATGAACCATTAGAGAAAACAATAGGCCTTCGGAGAAGCTTATCTCCCACTTGGTGAGCCTTCCTGAGAACCCTCCAGACAGCTATGACTCTACAAGGACATGTGATTAGGCCACATGATTCTGGACTCCATCTTGGGATGTCAGTATTTTTCTACAAACTCGTCTGGGAATCAAGTTTTGAAACAAAGAGTTCCAGCCATATGCTAAAGCTATATAAAGCAAGGAGTGACATCGTCAGTGGTTCTTCACTCCTCACACAAGAGGACATCTGGAAACACCTGAGGAACAAAGACTGCACTGGGGGAAGTGCTGGAACCAGGCTAAAGGGATTTCTAGCCTGTGTAGAAAAGACTTGGAGATTCCAAGCTGTAAAGCAAGTTCAGCTTGTCCCATAAGAATCTGAAGCCAACCTGTCTCATCAGCCAGAGTGAGAATTTGTTAGTTGATATCCCATCTTTCTAGTATCTTAGACTTAGTTTTTGTTTTGTTTATTTACTAGGTAATCTGCTTTGATCTGTTTGCTATCACTTATAGCCACTTAAAATCTGTCTTTTGTAGTTAATGAACTTATTTTATGTTTTAATCCAAACCAATGAGCTTTGACTGGCGTGCTTGGGGAAAATCTCTGCTTGGTTACCACAAGTGTGCCTTGTTCTTTTCACATTGAGGGAGGGGCAGGCCAGACATTAAACCTATATATTGGCCAGATTTAACCAGGGCAGGACGGTACTGCTCTGGGGTCCTAGGCTGGGAAGCTGGTGGTTAGAGAGCCTGCCTGTAACTGCAGCTGGGTGTGTCCCTACCTGTATGAATGCAGGTGAAAGTGCAGGTTGGAGGGCTTTTCAGCTTGTCACAGCAGCACAGTGTGAGAGGGAACCCAAGCTGGTGGGTCAGAGGGCTCAGTGGTACCCCAGTTCCGGGTGGCATCCTGGGGAGAACTGGTCACAGACTGGTTGAGAGATCTGCAGAAAGCTCTGAGGTAACAGAGGGGAGCTAATGAACCTGCTTCTAGCCATTACTTGCAAACAGTTTTCTCCTGTTATACTGCAGGCCTATTTCAACCTGCCACGTGACCTACAACCCCTCCCATGGCATCTGGCAGGAGTCAGGGTTGTAAGTTGACTTTTCTGATGATTCTGAATAGTGTCTGCTTACTACAAAGTTTGTCGGATCACTAAGAAAGCTGGGATCTGACTTGTGTGAGCACCTGATCTGAAGGATCAAATCACCATATACTTGCATGAAACAGAATTGTTTTTCTTTCCAGGAAGATGTCCTTAGGCTAAGCAATTTTTAGGCTGAGAGGGACCATACTTGCAACACTGTCCACTCATGTTAGCACTGGTTGTGAAAGCAGGACAGGGCACTATGCTTATATTTGTTTGTTTGTTATTTTTTTGCCCTGATGCCAGCTGAGTTATAATGCACAACGTAGGAAGCTGAGATGATGCCTGCATGGACTTGACTGCCTGTGAAGGACCTCTACGGTTAGGAAGCCACTCTCCCAAGTAAAATCTCCCTAAGCCAGAGTGCTGCTCTATTGATAGGCCTCCTATAGTGTGTACCCGTAACAATCCTTAAAGGTAGATGTGTATGTGAAAAGATAATATAGATATGGGCCTATAGCTATATTATCTTTTGTCAGGTAAATTCTGCATGACCTGTGAGGTAATAATCCTGGCCTCTGTCCTAATCAGTCCTCCCCAGATCTCCCCCTGTACCACACATATTCCTGATCTGCAGCATAACCTCTGCTGAGTTGAAAATGAGAGTGTGGATCACTGTCACACAGGCTGCTAGGCTTCTGTTTCACAAAGAAGGGATAGATCCATGAGCAGGAACACCCCTCTGTGTATGGATAAGGCCCTGTACTCTTCTTGTCAGGAACTCTCACCCACAATGATTTGCATGTGCCTCTTCAGCCACGAAAAGAAAAAATAACCTAAAACCACAAGTCCCTTGAAGCAATGCTAGAAAGGTAGCACAGACAGATGGGCGGGAAAGAGTAATTGCACTCAAAAGAGCTTGACAAGGGTCCCTTAAATTTTGGTCAGCAATATCAGAATTTTGGGCTGAAAATATCTGAAAGCCATTGCCTAATGCTATAGTTTGGACAATCTAACTAGCAATTGAAACTATAATATCTGCGCAATGTGGGTGAGTTAAAACTTCTAGAATTTGGATAAATACAGCTTAGTCTCATATCGAATACACCAGTGGCTAATTATAATACTAATCTCTAAATTTTCATTATATATATACTGTAATACCAAGATAAAAGAATGTTACAACAGGGATAAAAGCCTTACTTCCCACACACCTTTTTAGCCCTGCAAGAAGTCTAGAAATACACAAATTTTGGTTTTTAGTCCACTCTGTTGTTCTCCCCAAATGTATAGACCAGTTTTTTAATCAATATCTCACCTGCTGCATACTTCCCAATGACCCAGTTAAAGCCACCTGATTATGCAGTGTCCACAGAGCACTTCTGTTCCTTTCACAGTTGCACTTGTTTTTAATGCCTTAATCTGCTCTTGCCTCACCCAAAAAGCTTCCTTTAAAATAATATTGTATGCTTGTGTGTTTTAGCACACACATTTTTACAACGGTTGGAAAAAATAAAAAAAATTGACATTTTTCATAGGTTACAAGGTCAGAATCATGGGCACCTTATGGCTCACTCATCACTGTGGTCTGCAAGCAAATAGCAAAGTAGTTATTATTCCCCATATAAGCATCATAACTGGGAAGAAATTATGTAGAAAAGACTTTCTGAAAGATATATTATATATCCAGTCCTGTTTGACCCTTACAATTACAGGGCCACCCAGAGGATTCAGGGTGCCTGGGGCAAAGCAATTTTGGGGACTCCTTCCATAAAAAAAGTTGCAATACTATAGAATACTATATTCTCATGGAGGCCACTTGCCGCCCTGGGCATCCCTGTACAATTATACAAGACAGCATGTCATATACAAACAAGAATAAAAGCTATTTTTTCTTGATGGGGATACATACTAGTTTGAGGTTCTACTATGTCTTTAAAGCTTCCATTTGTTTAATAAAATATTTGATGTTACCCTACCAAACAAAAGTTATTAAATTTTAGATGCTAAGCTAACAAACAATAATCCTGTGTGTGAGTGGGATGTACACTAAGGCTAGATTCTGCAACACATTTATTCATGTTGTAGACCATTTGCTAGATGCATCTGCACCGTACCTGGCATAACTGTCCACAATTGTGTGTATGTGTATACACAAGCATGAGTGCAAAAACACTGTTAAAACACCCTGCCACCCTATGCACTGTGAACTCCTTTTTTCTGGCTACTGACCACAGGAAGGTTTTAGCCACAAAGGTTCTTTTGCCATACTCACATAGGCCTCAGGGAGTGAGGGATGGGAAAAGAGCCATGATAGTATTTTTGTGCCAGCCAAAGATCCCCATATGCTGAGATGATCCTTCTATGGCTACCTAAGTTGGCTTCAGAATCGTTTTCTGCTGTTTGAGTGGCACAAAGAGGCCTTAACAGGGAAGGATCTGGCCCCAAGGGAACACTTGGTACTAAGACATTGACCAAACAAGGTAATGAGAACTCTGGCAATGATCCAGTTAAAAATGTAAACATGTGCTTAACCTTAAGGGACTACTCATATGCTTAAAGTTAAGCACATGCTTAAGTGCTTTGCTAGATCAGGGCCAGAGTGCTCAGCACCTTGTAGGATGAAGCCCTAAAATACTAACCTGTGTGAGTAAAGGTGGAGAATCTGGCAGACATACACTGAAGAGGACTGGTAATTATAGTAGACAAGTTAGTATATCATACACCAGATAGTTTTGCAGTTATGTATATTTATATCAATCCAATGCATATATTAAATCAAACTATCACCCCATTAGTTTTCTGTACACTTTTTTAATAACCACTGTCACTTTTACTTCCATTCAGTACTTCTTCCACTGGAAAGCATTTTCTTACTGAATTTACCATAGGCCAAATTCTCTGTTATTGTAAAGGGACAACACTCCACTGAATTCAACAGAGCTCTGCCCATTTATACCAGCAGAGAATGTGACCTCTATTGGCTTTTGTGGCACGGCATTATTTAATGCATTAAACTTGTTTTAATTTTAACAACATTGCAATTAGTAATTTGCATTAAAAAAAAAAGAAAAAAAAGAAAAAAAACTATAACCCATGCGCAGCAGGAATCCATTGCCTGACCCAGATTGTACATTTCTAGTCTGCCAATATAAACACTTAATGAGGAAAATTCTACTGAAATGTCAAATAAAGGGTATACAGATTATTTTCCCTCTCCTCACACACGGAGAATATCAATCATAACAAATCAATCAAACTGCTTGGAAAGATTGATCTCTAATTACAAGAACTGGATAGTGAGGAAAATAAAAGAAGAGCGAGAAGAAAAGGGGTCTACCTTTGATTATTCTGCATTTCAATTTGAAACACATTATTTGAATAATACAATGACAAGTATTATGGAAATCCCTGGATATGGAAGGCAAATATCTAGATCTAGCTAAAGCTATTGAGAAGTCAATAAAGTAGTTTTGGTTAGATAAATCTATTATAAATTAGGAAGATTCAAGTATGATAATGTGTCTTTACCATTTAATTCCTTTCCGACTGTGGAATACTTTGCATTGCAGATTCATTCTCTATTGCCAGAGGAGCAGAGCTGTCTTTGCAACTCGACTAGAGAGCTGTGGAGCATTGAGGTCCTGTCTGTTAAATGAATCTGGTATCTCATGCTTGCCATTTTAAAGCTAATGAACAAGGTTAAAGTTACAAGCAAAATTTTCAAAGGACAGCTTGGCACCCAACTCCCATTTTTGCCTTTGAACATCTCCGTTATGAAAAAGTTTACCCTGCAGATTAGTACATGTACACTTCATAGATTTCAAGGCCAGAAGGGATCATTATGATCATCTAGTTGAACCACCCATATGACACAGGCCAAAGAATCAATTGTTTCATACTCCAAGCCCATAACTTCTATTTGAGCTAGTGTATCTTTAAAAATATCCACAGTCAAAAACTTCAGTGATGGAGAATCTACCACATCCCTAGGTAAGTTCTCAAATAGTTAATTATCCTCACTTAAAAATGTGCCCCTTATATTTAGTCTGAATTTGTCTAGTTTCCAGTTCCAACTATTGGATCTCATTATGCTTTCATCTGCTGCCATATAATATCTGAATTCCTTCCCATATAACTATTTATAAACCATGAATAAGTCACCTCCTCACCTTCTGTCCACTTTAGAACAAAGACCTTGTTCTTTCTTCTTCTAAATTGATAATACCACACAGTGCTTTTTTTGTTTTTCTAAATGGGACATTTCCTTTGATAATACAACACACGCAAAAGCCCATTTTTTGCTGTTCAAGTTTCAAAATAATGTTTTTAAGAGGAAAAAGAAAAAAAAGCATATTGCAAAAAGTATTGAGGGCTGGATTAAAACTACAATCACATATATTAGCAGGAATTCAGGACAGCACTTTGTTAGTAACCCTATTAACCAGTATTCAAAATCCACAGCTTTAAAATAAAATAAAATGAAATAAAATAATAGTATAGCCCTATAATAAAACTCGTATCCACCGCAAAACCTTTTTTCATACTGAGCCCATGACAGTGGGCCGTACACAAATTGAAAGATCACTCACTCTAGATGTCAAAAGTGTACCTTTGTTTTATTTTTTCATAACTGATTAAATTAAGACGAAGACCTGGTGATTATGTACTAGACTACACATATAATTTTTCTTGGAGGGTGCTGAAGGTTAAGTATTAGTAGGTATAGGAAGAAAGGAAGAGTACAGGTGCAGAGGATAAGTCAAAAAGATACAGAAGAGGCATGGACATATGGGAAGATGATGTTGCTGTTGTCTTACTACAGAAAGAGATAATAATGGATTGAATGAGTTGTTGAAGTGAAAAGCCTTTGGCGGGGAGGGGGGGGCGTAATACTCAGTGAATTCAGCCAGAGTAGCATAGTACTTTCGTAGTGTTAAAGTAGTTGCAAAAAATAATTCTTATGTACATACATACCATCAGCAGAGATGTGTTTGTGCTGAGAGCAAGAATCTCAAGGAATAACTAATATTTGTTTTTAGTTTCAGTATTGAAGAAAGCTATATTATTTGTAAAGAATGTGTTGTGGGCACAGAGAATACAGTCAATAGCCAGGGAATGACATGCCTTGGTGGAATGCATCCCAGAATTAGAAAAAACACATTTTCTTCTCTTTCCCTCCCCTTCCTACTCTTTCTTCCGTGAGTGTCATACTTGAAAAAGGTATGAATGTCCTAGATACTGGAATCCACTAATGAGAGAAAGTGTCTGGCAGGCCCTGGAGGTTTTTCGCCTTCCTCTGCAGCGTGGGGCATGGGTCACTTGCTGGTGGATTCTCTGCAGCTTGAGGTCTTCAAATCACAATTTTGAGGATTTCAATAACTCAGTCATGGTTAGGGGTTGTTATAAATGTGTATGGGTAGGGTTTTGTGGCCTGCCTTGTGCAGGAGGTCAGACTAGATGATCATATTGGTCCCTTCTGACCTATGAGTCTATGAGTCTATGAGTCTATAAGCTTCCCCACCAATGCTCTCAACACAGAACTCCAGGGGTGGGTGAAGAAAGTGAGGAAAAACTCCTTTTGACATTGGCAAGGGAAGGGAAAATGTACACATTTTTTAAAGAGAGAGGGCATCATTTGTGTCTAGCTTGTATTTGAAGCACTATATTAGAAATTTCCTCTCAATCCATTCTTTTGATAGGTATTTGTATAAAACATTCTAAAAATACATTAGAAGCAAGAGGAAGAACAAGTAGAGGGTAATCCCATTACTCAGTGAGGGGAGAAAGACAATAAAAGAAAATGTGGAAATGGCAGAAGTGCTAAATTGCCTTTTTGTTTCAGTTTTCACCAAAAAAGGTTAGTAGCGATCAGACATCTAACATAGTGAATGCCAGTGATAATGAGGTAGGATCTAAGGCTAAAATAGAAAAAGAACAAGTTAAAAATGACTTCAATAGAAGTTAGCTGTCTTCAAAAACATACATCCTAGAATACTCAACGAGCTGACTGAGGAGATATCAGAGCCATTTCAATTAGCTTCAAAAACTCATGGAAGACAGAAGAGATGGGAATAAAGACAACATGAGGAATTACAGACCAGTCAGCTTAAATTCAGTATCTTGAAATATAATGGAGCAAATAATCAAGCCACCAATTTGCAAACACTTAGATGATAATAAGGTAATAAGTAACAGTCAACATGGATTTGTCAAGAACAGTTCATGTCAAGCAAACCTAATAGCTTTCTTTGACAGCGTAGCAAGCCTTGTGGATGGGAGGAAGTGGTAGATGTGGTATATCTTGACTTCAGTAAGGCCTTTGATACTGTGTCACATGACCTTCTCATAAACAAACTAGGGACATATAGCCTAGATGGAGCTACTATAAGGTGGAGCTACTATAAGCTGGTTGAAAAACTGTTCCCACAGAGTAACCATTAGTGATTCACCATCAAGCTGGAAAGGTATATCGAGTGGGATCCCACAGGGATTGGTTCTAGATCCAGTTCTGTTCAATATCTTCACAAATTATTTAGATTAGCAGGAGTAAGCAAGTTGTAAGCAAGACATGAAAAGCAATTCTTCCACTCCATGCTGATAAGGCATCAGCTGGAATAGTGTGTCCAGTTCTGGGTGCCAAATTTCAGGAAAGATATGAACAAATTGGAGAAAGTCCAGAGGAGAGCGACAAAAATTATGAAATGTCTAGAAATCTATGAGGAAAGATTGAAAAAGTTGTGTTCATTTTATCTAGAGAAGAGAAGACTCATGGACCAGGAAGGGGGGGGGGAATTGTAACAGTACATACAAGGGTGTTACAAGGAGGAGGGAGAAAAGTTGTTTGTGTTAACCTCTGAAGATAGGTCAAGAAGCAATGGTTTAAATTGCAGCAAGGGAGCTTTAGATTGGACATTAGGAAAAACTTCCTAACTGTCAGAGTAGCTAAGCATTGGGATAAATTGCCTAAGGAGGTTGTCGAATTTTCATCACTGGAGGTTTTTAAGAACAGATTAGACAAACACATCTCAGGGATGGTCTAGATAATACTTAGTCCTGCCATGAGTGCAGGGGACTGGACTAGATGACCTCTTAAGGCACCTTCCAGTCCTGTGATTCTATGGTCCTATGTTGTAAATACAAACTACATAACAGTTCTTTTATTACTAGGAAACATATCCTTGAAAGATGTATGAATTCCTTGAAGTCATCAACCCCCCACCCAAGTGATTTATTTACAATTAATGGGAAGGGAATATTGTTCCAATCATCTTGCAGCCTACCTGTCACTGAAACCTGAGACTCTCTCTCTGGTCTAACATGTATTAGTGTGTTCTAGTTGCATTAGTGTTGTTTATTAAAAACATTCCAGTTCCCCTTATGCTAGTGAATCTTTCAGTAAGGAGTAGAGGAATAATCCCCCAGTCCTCACACTTCTCTTGCATTAGTGCTGTGGTATTGCATTAATTCTGGTCCCCTTACTGCCATAATGTGGGAAAATATAAGTCTTCTTCGGTTCCAAAGGTTTTAAAGATATATCTGTGTAAACTGCTTCTTGAAACACTTCATTTTGGCCTGCTTTTTATTATTAGGTTTACAATAAATATGAGCAGGAAAATAATACAGAGGAAATGTGTTGGAGGAAATGGTAGGGAATAGGCATATCTAAAAGAGGGTAGCAGAATGGGGCATACAACAGGGCCTTGTCTAGGTCAAGTTCTTCCCAGCAAACAAGGGCACAGATCCTCAGCAGGTGGAAATTGGCACAGTTTCAGTTAAGTCAATGGAGCCACACTGATTTATGAGAGAGTCTGGCCAAATTGTTCATGTGGCTTGCCTCAGAAAGCTGGGAAGTATCCAACAAGTGGTAAGAAGTAAGAACGGTCAGAGAATTAACCACTCACAAAAAAGGAAGCCTCATTTCTTCAGCTTAGTTTTCCTTCCATTAATGTTTCATACACATACACACAAACAACCCCACACACATAGAGACAAACAAGCCAGTACAAACTAATCATTTTCTTTTTCCCACAGGCAAGCAAGGAAGAGAGATAGGCTGCTCTTGTTATTTCTCAGATACTACAGTGATGAGTAGCCAGAAGTACCTAGAAAAGACTTGCCTATTAGAAGAGCATCTTACCTAAAAATGATTGGTATTTAGTTTTGAACACTGAAAGCCATCCTGCTCTTTTTGAGGTCACTGGGCTGTATAGCATATGACTCTTACATTGATTTATTATCATCATGTCAACTAAACAAGAACCAAGTGCAGTGAAGCAGGCTGATTGTTATTTTATCTGAACCAGTTCACCCATCTTTATTGAGAAATAGATTCGCATATCATACCTCTTCCTTCAGGGGTAGGAGAACAAGGAAAGAGAACCCCAGCTGTATGCTGAGTGCCAGCTGATGCCACTGATCTCTCTAGCCAGTCCTGGTTTAATTTATTTATTTTATTCTGCTCTTCTGTTCTCTTATTAATCTCAGTAGATCCCAAAATGCATCTTACAAACCATATAAAAAGAAATCATTTTTCCCATCACTGCAGGGCAGCCACCTCAGAGGTAGCTTGTGGCAACTGTTTAACAGCACACCACAGGACTAATGTTAAAGGTTAGCTCCGGAAATGAAAGATGAAGTACCAGTTTATTCTGCTTAAAAGCAGCCTCCATTCTGTACTCATAACACAGAGACTGCCTGTCTTCCAGAGAACTATGTCCTTCCTCAAATGAAATGGCTACATAGTAAATTCAGGAAAAGGCTGAGCTGACAATCCAAAAAGAAGAGACTTTCCTGAACAAAATATCCAGCACTAACTAATTTGGAACCATTGGGATAAGCCAAAAGCGTAGGTGAAGAAATCCTTCTGATTTTTAATGGGAGTTGGATATCTAACTCTCTTAGGCTCCAAATTATCCTACACTAACAATTTGGCAGTGGCACAGGAATTATGGTTTTCTGCTAAACTGCATGCTTGCAACATGGATGTACAAACCACACCTCAACAAACATAAGAATTGTGTTTATTTTCCTAGGGAAATTTTGATACTTTATTAAGGCAAAGTCCTCAAAGTGTCATTTACTTCAGGGAAGGTTACGTGTTTTTTTGCTATTACTCCTGTAGATTTTTATCCTGCTGCTGTGGGACTGGTTGATATTAAACCCTTTGTGTATTTCCTTGAATAAGAATTTGCAAAACTATGCCCACTAAGCTTGAGATAGCGCATATGTTTTTGAATCCCCCCCAGACCATTATTTGGTAATATAAGTTTATATCGTTTTCCAATGGCCACTATGAGGAAAGTTGACTCAGGATTAATGAAATCCAGCACTGAGTGGCACAAATTTTAATGTATTAACCTCTACCACTATAGATAGGGGATACAAGTTTGTCTTATGGTCACTAATTAAATCAGCTTTTGGAGTTCAAACAAATCCCTAGTGTACTCTGATCACAAATCTGCAGCACTCTGGACAGAAGAAACAAAACCAGAGCAATACAGATCATGGCCATAGGAAAAGAGCTTTCAGAATAGTATCTGTCTGCATCCTGCTAGGCTCCAGACAGTGCTATCAATCTGTCATTTTTTGTAAGCATTAAAAGCATCCACACCATTTCATATTATAATTATATTACTTTAGCCGTCTTTGAGTTTCTAAAATTTTAGGTTTTTATTGTCATAGCCTTAAAAATCCTTTTAATATGAGAAACTGACTAAGATCAGCATAATTAAAAATCTTACAATGAGACGTGGCTTACAATTAGGAAACTCTCAGAATCTCCTTAAAAAAAAAACGGTGATGTCTAAACCTTATGTAGCTAGAATTGAGGAAATAATCTAAAACAAATAACTTATCTGACAAAATATAGCCAGAGGAGGAGGGTGGAAGCTTGCAAAATATCTATTAACTGATTTTGATTTCCTTGAATTTGTTTTTCACATGTTTTGGATTCTATGGGTTTAATTAAGAAAAGTTTGTTGTTACTGGTTGATACTAGATATATCAAATTCTAGCTGTAGTACTTATCTGACCAATCCCAGCTAAATCAAACATAATCGTTTCTCTTGCCTGATTGGATAGCATGGAAGCACGTCCAGCAGGTATGCCCATACTCTTGTGTAAAAGTAAAATTTGGTTTTCCAGATCTACTCATTCTTATTACTTTGAAATTCACTATTGGGAAAACTTTGTCATCAGGAATACCTGATCACTTGAATATTCATAGGAAGTAAGCACAAAAGGGAGTGCGCAGGTCAGAAACTAATCACAAAACTGAGCAAACATTCACCCAGAACTTTTTGTATGGCTGGTATTTCTCTACCTCTTTTCAATAAAAATGAAGTAAAATTTCAAATGAAAATTCACACTTTGAATCAAAAATAAAAAGATTTTATTTGGAAAATGTAAAAAAAAGTTTCATGTGTTGGATATTTTTTAAAATTGAAACAATATAAATGATTTTGACACAAATTTGCAAAACATTTCAGTCTATCCAAATCTGCATTTTTTAGCCAAAAAGAAGTTTTGTCCAAAACTTTGTTTGCTTGGCACTAATTCTTCATTCTACATGGGGATTTCAGTGTTAGATTTCCATTGCACAAAATTTATTTTTCCAGGAATAGAATGTTTAATAAGAAGTCACTAGTTAAACTGAAAATGCCAAGGTTTCTTTTCACAAGCTGATTATGATATTTGTAAAATTACAGCAGAAAGTGTGGATAGGAGACAAATGGCAGCCTTATCACTTCTGTTCATGCTCTTTGCAGTTCACTTTACCATCACACATAATTGTTTCAGTATAGTAAGTGGCTCAGGAAGGGTTCTGAGGTCCCCACTGCACATATCACTGATGCCTGCATCATTGCTATAATCTATTTTATGGAGCAGAAAACCAAGACTTGCTGATGAATTTGCTGAATTTGTGGTGTGAAGCACCACAAATTGATTATTTATAGTTTGTAAATTGTATCATCTAAGCCTACTCCCTGTAAGTCAGAGGCCAGCAGAGAATAACTAATTTCACAGCAAAAAACCTTCCTCAGGATATTTGCCAGCAAATGGGCACTGAAGAATCAGTCAGTTATCTATATATGGAGCAACCATAAGTTTTAAGAAGAAGAAAGGGTGGCCATGATGTTGCTTATAAATTTAGTCAAGCTATGACATCAGTCTGGCATCAACCAGAACAGGAGTGGTGACCCACTAAGTGAACAATCCTGGAGAAGAGCAAAACCAGCTAGAAAATTGCCCATGTCTACCAGTGTATATTGAAAATCTCCTTCAGAATTTTTGGTGACACATACACGCACAAAGTACCGACAACCTGTAGTACATGTGAGGTGATGGGGAGGTAGCCGTAGATGCTTTACACATACTCATTTAAGTATCAACACACTGACATCAGCCCAGGGCCGGCTCTACTGTTTTCGCCACCCCAAGCAGCGCACTGAATTGCCGCTGCTGATGGCGGGGGCAGTCCGTGTGCCCTTCGTGCAGCATGCGCGTTTCTGTGGTGGCAGCAATTCAGAGGCAGCTTCTGTCTTCAGTCGGAAGACAGAAGCTGCGCCGCTGTGGACAACTGAACATAGAAGCTGCTGCCAAATTGCTGCTGCCGCGGAAGTGCGTGTGCAGCCCTAACGGCACACGGACTGCCCCCGCCATCCACAGCGGCAATTCTGCGCACTTCTTTGGGCCAAAACCACACAGACTGCCGCCCCTTGCAGATTGTCGCCCCAAGCACCTCCTTGGAATGCTGGTGCCTGGAGCCAGCCCTGCATCAGCCAAATAACTTGAAAATCAACAGCAGATGCCTTGCATAGATAAACTGGGAAATTATATGCTCTTCTGAAGGTCATCTGCACAGAGCTGGCACTGACATCCATGCACCTGCCTATAGGTTATCAAAACAAGACAGAAAAGGGGTCAAAGAGAGAGCCCAAGGGATCCTCTCATGCTGTCACAGGCTTGATATATTTTCATTAGCTACTGTTTATGTAATTTTATCTAGAAGTCAACAGCACAGTATTGTTTTCAGGTAAGATGAGCAATTTGGAAAAAAAAGCTTTAACCTTTCAGACTGATTTTATAGAATTACTTAAATACGAAACCTGAACATAACATTTGAGTTACGCTGTTGCTCTCCTTGTGTTGTATAAATGATCTTTTATTGTGTAAAATTATGCTGGAAAACATGACATGCTTTGGATATGAATTACAAATGCTAACCTCCTTAACCACCCCTACTAGGACCAGCATCATCAGTCTAGCAAAGGGGATCCCTCTGGCCCTAATGACCTTTAGACATGTTATTACTTTGCAGGAAAAATAATGAGAATCTCTCTCAGGCATAGCCCTTGCTGCAGAGATAAAATAAGAGAGGTTAATCATGGGATGGGCCATCCTCTTGTATATTTTAGAAGGCAATGGAAAGCTAATGCTTCAATATGGTAGAAACATTATGTGAGTTGTGAAGATAAATGCAGGAGAATGTCTGTTGTGTTATCATGCTGATCTGGACTAAGGACAGTATGGATTATGTTGCTGGGATGGAGTATGGATAGCACTTTCTAACATCAATCCCTATGAGTAGTGGGAAGTGTCCCTTATGTGAGAACCCACATGAAGGGATAAAGACATTTAGCACCACAAGAATGCCTAGGAGGAGAAGGGAGGAAGACATGAAGGGTGTGGGTGTGGTACACCTATGCAAATAGGGGAAAACTGAGCCTGGGAGCATTCTCCTACATCCCTGGCCTCCTGAATCTGGGAGTGGGAAGGGCCACCTGGAGTTTCGGACTGAAGTTTGACTGCGACAAGAGTGGCAGATCTGACCCTCTTTTTTCCTGGTTAGAGGGGGTTAGAATCTGTGTTGAGGTTTTAGTCCCCACCTTCACTATACAGAATAGGGCTTGGTATGAGTGTATATGTTACATACTGTGCATTCTGTAAGAAATGATGGCTCCAATTAGAGTAAATCTCTCCTTCTCCCTCTTCCTTATCTCTATGCAGCAGTTAAAATTAGAGATGAAGTGTTGGGGAGGGGGCAGAGAGAATGAGATTTTCATGACTATTCAGTGCAATCAGTTCAAAGAAGTTTAGGATGCTACTCCAGAAGCTTATATAAATGATGAGCTAAGATTTCACTTTTGCTTAAACATTATGCATTGAATTTGTCACATATCAAAAACAAAAAGGGGTTTTTGAAGTTACCATTTGAGTCATTATCCCTATATTTGTATTGAAAAGTTTGAGCAGTTCTTGTATTATGCAAACTATGCACCCTGAGGCTGTGGGGATGCATTTAGAAAATGGCTATTGTTTCATATTATTTTATTATGATTGGAACTTGCAGATCCTCTGACTTTGTTCTGAGCATTGTTCAAGCAACTTCAGCATTGTTTAAAAAGTTCATTGCACACTTGTGTATATGTGACTTTCATAAAATTTAAGGAAAAATAATGGCTCAAAGTCTGGAACTATTTATTAAATCTGTAAATAAAATGAGTGAGTATGTTGTGTATTCAAGACTGTGATTTAGTGGTCAATAGCCTGGAGTAATTTCTAGGGGAATGTAGCCAGACATTGCTGAGTATTTTTTCCCTCCAAATGCAAATTGGACACCATCTCTTTTGTGAGTTCTCAAGATATCTAGGTTTTCAATATTAATCAGAGACGCTGAATAACAGAAGTAACAGCAGCATTAAATCTGAGCTCAAAGTGTATGAGACCCAATTTTATGTCATTTCAAGCATTCTTCTAAACTGCCACCAATTGTACAACAAAAACACTAGAGGTTCTTTTTATTATTACTGTATTTTATTTTTATTTTGGGGAAAGTAATGCTACAAACTCCACACATAGTCATAATTTGTTCTGGTTGTTTTTGAAACTCATATTGCTTTTCAATCCCCTAAGGAACTTACTGGCTTTTAAAAATAGATTTTCTGTGGCCAGAGCAGAGCATTTTACACTGCTTGCTAATGTCATCCTAATTAATTGAAATGTTATTTCATCTTACAATTATAATTAAAAATTTACTCAGCTGCTAATTACCAATACTTTTGGGTATTCATCAACCACTTTCTTACAGTACCTGTATCTTATCTTGCTAAAAAAAAATAATTTTAGATGTTTGAAATATAAATGCACAGGTATTAAATGAATGCATAGATAAAGTACTGGATAAAATAAGGATTGTCTGAAATTACATGTTATGGCTGGCCCTGATTCTCATGATCCAATTTTATTGAGTAATGAGTATTTTGATGTCTAATTCAAGCAAGTATGAATATTAACCTAGCATTTCTGTTTTTGCCATAACTTTCCGTGATGCAGTGTCTAAATGCTAGGATGATTAATGTTGAACTGCTTAATCAATAAAGAAGCAAGATTTGACTCCACATACACTATTTTTGTGAATCAGTGTGCTACTTTCGACTGAAATTGTGCTTTTTGGTTAAAGCTTCCAAACCACTTTACAAAAAGTAATCCTTATTATCCTCATGTTAGAGATAAGGTAAATTGAGCATAGAGACGTTAAGTGGCTCTCCCAAGGTTGCATAGGAAACCAGTGGCCAAACTGGGACTAAAACTCAAGTCTTAATTCAACATTATGTAGAGGAGGTACAGAAGAATCCATTTTAATGTAAAAACAGGCCTACATTTTCATTCAAAACTTGATTCAAAAACATCTGAGGCTTTTCAGGTTTAATCATTGCTATGTCAAATACTTTGTATGTGGCTTGTCTTATATAGCAAAGTGTTTGTGATATTATTTAAAGTTAATATTACTATCCACATGACCAGGAACATGTGTAAAATACTTTAAAAGCACTCCACTGTCACCACTGCAATGCTAAAATAGCATATGATTTAAAGAACTGATCATCAGGCTGGGCACCAGGAACTCCAAATTCTAATTCTCCCATTGATTTGCTGTGCAAATCTATATGAAAATCAATTAACCTTCCCATGCCTCACTTTCTTTTTTGGGACACTCTTCACCTGCCTTACAGGGATGTTATGGACATTCAGTACTTAAAGTTTGGTTCCTTTGACATGAGGTTAAGGCATACTTTTATTGTCAGTATTGAAGGCCTATTTTATTGGACACTGTTAGAACAGAGCTGGGCAAATTTTTTCAGCTGAATACTAAATTCACCCCCCCCTCCCCGCTTCCTCCCCCAAAAAGTTTCATATGAATAAAAAGTGAGGAAAACTATTTCTGGCATGTTCTAAGTGAGCCATTTTGACTTTTCATTTCAAAACATTTTGTAATGTCATTTCAAACAGTGTTTCATTTTTAAATGTGACTATTTTTTTAGAGCTATTTGGTGGATAACATCATTCAGATTTAGACCAAGCTGTCTGTCTATGAGAAGACAAATAGGAAAACTAATGCTAGCACTAAGGTATGAGCAATGGTTTAGATCCCTGCACTGTCATCACCAGATGATTGCAGTGATGTGCTCTACAGGATGAGAGACCTGGAGCGCATTTGAAAACTAGAGGTAGTGCAGCATGTGGCAGCACACTTGTAGTATTGAGTCCTGTGGCACCTTATAGACTAACAGAAGTTTTGGAGCATGATGCATCCGACAAAGTGGGTATTCACCCACGAAAGCTCATGCTCCAAAACTTCTGTTAGTCTATAAGGTGCCACAGGACTCTTTGCTGCTTTTACAGATCCAGACTAACACAGCTACTTCTCTGATACCTGTGTAGTATTGCCTTTCTCAGGCAGCACATTATCATCAAAAAGCCTTCAACTATGGATTATAAAGAGATCAATATTAACCTATCATGACAGGACATCGAGCAGATGGCAACTGTCATGTACAGGCATAGATCGTGCAAGAGGATGTTCGAAAGATGTGGAGACTCATATAGCAGAGCTGTCACCATGTTCTGGGCCTTTTAGTGGCCTTTGGGGAGATGTTGGGAGGTCAAGTTTACTGCAAAGCTGCGGACCTATAGGACTACAGCGAAACCAATTCTATCATATGTCAGTGAAACATGGATTCTGAGGAAAGGTGAAGACTGGCGGACTGACATTATCAACAGGCCACACTGACTTTTAAAATACTGAATATTCAGCAGTAGAGCAGAAGTACAAATGAATGCATCATTAAATCATGTAGCATTTGCAGATTGCCTTTTTAAAAGAACAGAATTGCCATTTAAATAAACTAAATTAAATTAACTAATAAATTTAACCATGTAACATAGCACTTATCCTGCAATTAGATCCATATGGGTAGATCCTAGTGCCAAGAGGGAACCTCACTAAATCATGGGCATGCACCAAGAGGCTGCTAATGCCTACTGGCATCCTTTCTAGAGTGGATTATTGCTAAACATATGCATCCTGGAAGTGAATGCTAGGCTGAGAGATGGGGTTGCCAGGAGGATTTCGGTTTCCTCGACCACAGGATGCTGTTCCAGGATGAAGGATTGCTAAACAGAGATGAGGTCCGCCTATCGAAGAATGGGAAGAGCATATTTGGATACAAAATGGCTAACCTAGTGAGGAGGACTTTAAAACGATTCGAAGGGGGCAGGTGATCAAAGCCCATAGGTAAGTCAAAGACATAGAGACCTGGAAGAAGGGTTGCAATGTGAGGGGCGCATGGGCTGTTATAACAGGGATAACAGAGAGACAAGACAGAACTGGGCAAGGAAATCAAATCAGTATTTTAGATGTCTGTATACTAATGTGAAAAGTATGGGAAATAAGCAGGAAGAACTTAAAATGCTAGTAAATAAACACAACTATGACATAGTTGGTGTCACAGATTTGGTGGAATAATATGCATGACTGGAATATTGGTAGAATGGTACAGCTTGCTCAGGAATGACAAGCAGGGGAAAAAGGGAGAAGGGGTTGCCTTATGTTTTAATAATGCATACACTTGGACTGACGTTGAGATGGAAATAGGAGACAGACCTATTGAAAATCTCTGAGTAAGGATAAAAGGAGTAGAAAGCAAGGGTGATGTTATGGTAGCAGTTTACTACAGACCACTTAACTAGGAAGAAGAGGTGGATGAGGCTTTTTTAAAACAACTAACAAAATCATCCAAAGCACAGGACTTGGTTTGGATGGGGGACTTCAACTACTCAGACAGCTGCTGGGAAAATAACACAGCAGGGCACAGATTATCCAAGAAATTCTTGGAATATATTGGAGGCATTTTTTTATTTCAGAAGGTGGAGAAAATTACTAGGGAAGAGGCTGTTTTAGATTTGATTTTGACAAATAGGGAGGAACTGGTTGAGAATTTGAAAGTGGAAGGCAGCTTGGGTGAAATGGTAGAATTCAAGATTCTAAGAAATGGTGGGAGGGAGAACAACAAAATAAAGACAGTGGATTTCAAGAAGGAAGACTTTAGCAAACTCAGGGAGTTGGTAGGTAAAATCCCATGGGAAGCAAGTCAAAGGGGAAAAACAATTGAAGACATTTGGCAGTTTTTTCCAAGAGATATTAGTAAGGCATAAGAGCAAACTGTCCCACTGTGTAGGAAAGACAGCAATTATGGCAAGAAGCAACCCTGGCTTAACCAAAAAAGTGTCCTACAAAAAGTGGAAACTAGGTCAAATTACAAAAGATGAATATAACAAATAACAAATAACAGAAGTATGCAGGGACAAAATTAGAAAGTCCAAAGCACAAAACTTGATCAAACTTGCTAGAGACATAAAGGGTAACAAGAAAACATTCTGCAAATACATTAGAAGCAAGAGGAACACCAAGGACAGTGTAAGTCTGTTACTCAATGCAGGGGGGAAAACAATAACAGAAAATGTGCAAAAGGAAAGAGGTGCTTACTGACTTCTTTGTTTCGGTTTTCACCAAGTGGTGATTGGACATTTAACAGTGAATGGCAGTGACAATGAGGTAAGATCAGAGGCTAAAATAGAGAAAGAACAAGTTAAAAATTACTTAGACAAGTTGGATATCTTCAAGTCACTAGGGCCTGATGAAATTCATCCTAGAATACTCAAGGAGATGACTGAGGAGATATCTGAGCCATTAGTGATTATCTTTGAAAAGTCATGGAAGACAGGAAAAATTCCAGAAGGCAAATAAGGAGAACCTGGGGGAATTACAGACTAGTCAGCTTAACTTCAGTACCTGGAAAGATAATGGAGCAAATAATTAAACAATCAATTTGAAAACATCTAGAAGATAATAAAGTAATAGTAATAGTCAGCATAGATTTATCAAGAAAAAATCATTTCAAACTAACCTGATAGCTTTCTCTGAAGGAGTAACAAGCCTTGTGGATAGAGGGGAAGCAGTAGATGTGACATATTTTGACTTTAGTAAAGCTTTTGATACCATCTCTCATGACCTTCTCATAAACAAACTAGGGAAATACAACCTAAATGGAGCTACTGTAAGGTGGGTGTATAACTGGTTGGAAAACCATTCCCAGAGAGTAGTTATCAGTGGTTCATAGTTACGCTGCAAGGGCATAATGAGTGGGTCCTACAGTAATCAGTTCTGGGTTCTGTTCAATATCTTCATCAATGATTTTGATAATGGCATAGAGAGTACACTTATAAAGTTTGAGGACAATACCAAGGTGGGAGGGGTTGCAAGTGCTCAGGAGAATAGGATTATAATTCAAAATGGATCTGGACAAACTGGAGAAATGGTCTCAAGAAAGCAGGATGAAATTCAATATGGACAAATGCACGGTACTCCACTTAGGAACAGGGGCGGCTCCAGGCACCAGCACGCCAAGAGCGTGCCTGGGGTGGCAAGCCATGGGGGGCGCCCTGCCGGTCACCGCTAGGGTGGCAGGCAGGTTATCTTCGGTAGCATGCCTACGGAGGGTCCGCCGGTCCCGCGACTTCGGCAGACCTCCCACAGGCGCACCACCGAATCCGCAGGACCATGGACCTCCCGCAGGCAAGCCGCCGAAGACAGCTTGCCTGCCGTGCTTGGGGCGGCAAAATACCTACAGCCACTCCTGCTTAGGAAGAAACAATCAGTTGCACACGTAAAAAATCGGAAATAATTGCCTAGGAAGGAGTACTGTGGAAAGGGGTCCGGTGGTCATAGTCGATCACAAGTTAAATATGAGTCAACAGTATAACACCGTTGCAAAAATGTGATCATCATTCTGGGGTGTATTAGCAGGAGTGTTGTAAGCAAACGTGAGAAGTAATTCTTCCGCTCTGCTCCATGCTGATTAGGCCTCAACTGGAGTATTGTGTCCAGATCTGGGAACCACATTTCAGGTAAGATGTGGACAAATTGGAGAAAGTCCAGAGAAGAGCAACAAAAATGATTAAAGGTCTAGAAAACATGAGCTATGAGGGAAGGTTCAAAAAATTGGGTTTGTTTAACCTGGAAAAGAGAAGACTGAGAGGGGACATGATGATAGTTTTCAAGTACATACAAGATTGTTACAAGGAGGAAGGAGAAAAATTCTTCCTTGTAACCTCTGAGGATAGGCCAAGAAGCAATGGGCTTAAATTGCAGCAAGGAAAGTTTAGGTTGGACGTTAGAAAAACCTTCCCAAGTGTCAGGGTGGTTAAGCACTGGAATAAATTGTCTAGGGACATTGTGGAATCTCCAGTACTGGGAACTTTTAAGAGCAGGTTAGACAAACACTTGTCAGGGATGGTTTCGATAATACCTAGTCCTGCCATGAGAGCAGGCGACTGGACTAGATGACCTCTCGAGGTCCCTTCCAGTCCTGTGATTCTATATTTGTCTGAAATGTTCTATGCAACTGTGGCACTGAATAAATAAATAATAATAATATAAACAAAACTTAAAGAACTCAGAGAATACTATTTTGGATAGAAGTAATACAATGGAGGACAAAAAGAAATTCTCACTTGGTTCACTGAATTGGAGCAAAGGAGATACAGCAAACGGGGAAGGAGGAATGAGACAGAGATGAAAGTTTTCAGCTGAATTTCATTGGGCACCGAGATATTTATTCCTAACCATAGATAGCATTGTTTTAACTGTACATTAAAACCTCAAAGATATGAACACCAGAGTTACAGACTGACTGGTCAATCGGACACCAAGTCAAACCAGAAGTACCCAATCAGGCAGCAGCAGAGACAACCCCCCCCCGCAACAAATACTGTACTGTACTGTGCATCTTAAACAAGCCCCCCTACCGCCCCCTACTTGCCATGCAGGGGGCAGCCACTTACAGGTAGGAGGTGAAGATGCTGAGGTTTCAGGCACAGATGAGCCCCCACTCCGAGCAGTCTGCCCTAAGAAGTATCTCATAATGTTTTGTGCATTTCAGAGCTTTGAACAACCTCCATTTCCTAGATGTCCGTAACTCTGTGGTTCTACTGTATTTACTTATTTTTCCTGCAGATGATGTCCAAACTTCACAAGTTTCCTTTGCCACTATGCATACATAGAGATACGCCCCCTTCACTAAACTGTGTACTAAAATGTATCCATGTGACTTTGTCCGCACATACTCTCCTCTGTGCTCTCCGTTAATGTATATCTGCCATAAAATAAAGCAAAGACTAACACAGAAGTTTAATGATGTCGTCGGCATGGTCTGATGTTAAAGCTTTAGGTAAGATTATTTTAAGTAACAACCCACTCACTGAATTGTTGAGGAATCTCATTTCTCTATCATAATCGTTACAAAAACAGTTTTAATTTTGACCATCTTATTAGGCCTATTCTGTACTATCTGCTGACTTTTCATCCCTTGTTATAAATTAGCATGAAATAATGTCAGATGCTTTTCTCTCTGCAATGGTTATCTTTTGGCTTTGAATTATATCGATCATTTTAATTATTAGAGGTATGGCATAGCCTCTCCTTTGATGCTGGGATTACACTACCATAAATGAGAGGGGAATCAGACACTAGGATTCTAATAATCCATGAATAAATTATAAGGCCATCTATTGTGAAGGCAGAAATGATGCAAGAGTAACAGAGACATGAAAACTGATCATGACATTTAACTCTCTAGCCGTTTGCAATCTCACTCCTTCTTTGAGCTAGATAACTGCAATGTCCTTTTGTTGCCCCTGATTTACTTGTACTTAAGCACCAAATGATGCAATTGTATCTGTCTGTTAACCAAGGAAACAGATCTTGTGTTGCATTCTCAAGGATAAGACAGAATGTTGAGATATATATTAATATATCTCATCAAGACTTTTCTTCTTCAGACAAAATGGATGTATATTTTTTGTTCTACTCTGCTACTACCTCTGATTCCTAACCAACTTCCACTGAAGTCAGTGGCCACATTTCAATAGACTTAACGAGAACAGGATCAAGCTTCAAATTATTGACACAACAGTGACTTATAATAGTAGCTGCCTGGATTCCTTTCCATTCAAGCAGGAATATTTTTTCAAGTAAATACTTAAAGCTGTAAGTAAGAGACAGCAGACTTCATTAATGATGGCTACACTGGTTTTGCTAATGTTGTGAGAAAGGACAGCAGAACAACATAGAAGAGCAGGTGGAGAGGAAGGAAGAGCACAGGTGCATAATTTGTCATCTCAGCTTTTATTTGAAAAACATGACAGTGGATACTTTAGTGACAGGAGAACAACTGGCACAGCAGATTAACAACAGATGCAGGTGCATGGTTTGTGGGCTCAGCTTTTAAACTAATGACAGTGGCTAGGAGGCTGACAAGGGAAGGAGAACAGAGAAGAGTGGTCTGGTAGAAAACAATTGCTTTAGACTGCTAGTTTGTGGTTATGTGTGCGTGTGTGTATGGGCTGGTGTTTAGGACGCACTAATTACGATCCAGTATTGTATTCTTCTATGGTATTGTTCCCCAGCTTCTCTCCCCTAATTGTTATACCTTCATTACTTGAGGTATAGTTAAGAAAAATACATGCCTGGTACTTGTCTACAAACAGAATATATATGACAAAAGCTGCTAGTGATTTGTTTGCATTCTATTCCTTCCTTAGCCCGGCATCTCCCTCTAAATGGAATGTAGGTCCTGATTTTGCAGTATACTGAGATCTATTGATCCCACTGAAGTCAATGGGAGTGGAAGGTGCTCAGTTCCTGTCAGAATCAGGATATAAATTATTATAAAAATGTTGGTGCCATATGAATTCCATGCAACTGTGTTTGAGAAATGGACAGATAATGACTTCTTGCAATTCCATCTTTGCCAAACCTGCTAAATATGCACATGCAACTCTTATTGCCATGACTGGGAACTCAGCTCACATGTGAAGGCAGAACTTGTACTAAGAAGGAAATGAAAACTAAAATCTGGGAAGCAAATCTCCCCATAAGCTCATACAGAGGTTTTCTGTAATGCTAAAAGAGGATGATGACAGGATCCTTGGTGTATTATGTGACATTGATTTTTTTTCCTCCTTGCATTAATATGTACAATTGACATGCCAGTGGACCTGCTTAGACATCATTAGCTAGAACATCAGCTGGTATAAACTGGCATAGTTCCATTAAAAACCGATGGGACTACACCAGTTACACCAGATGCGTATCTGACCCAATAAAGAAAAAGACATTTTGAGATATTATTATAACAATTTGCAATTTCAAAGCACTCAAGGCCCAGATGCTGATCTAAGTTGTTGCATAAATCCACTGGCTTCAGCAAATTCATACAAATACAGCTGTGGTCAGAGTCTGACTAGGTGTGTGGTTAAGTTAAAAACCCATGATATTTAACAGGGTTTGAAATTCAGCAGAGTGCATCCCACCTTTCCTACTTCAAACACTATCTCTGTTGAAGAGCCAGCTGAACACATTAATATTGCATTATCTATATAAACATGGACCTATATAATAAAGCCCCGGGACCAGACCCACGTCAAGTCATTCTGTGCTTAGGAGAATCTACATCTTCATAGATCTATTTATTAAAAGTAGCCTGTTAAAAACACCATTTGGCTTTTGTCTGGGAAAAGTTATTTTTTCTTCTATTATGATGATAATTCGGATCTAATCATAGGTTTTGTCCTTTCACAGTATATCTAGAGCTATTTACTCCATAATATATTCCATAAACAAAGAGAGCACTTTTTGTCTAATGTAGCTTAGTTTCTCCTCTATTCAAGGTGTGAGAGCATTATTTGTATCAGTCTGTGTCTGCATTGTTCTGTCCTTCATGGAAGTCAATAGTTTAAGGCCACAATTCCACACCAATTTATTCTCTATGCAATCTCACTGAAGCTGATGAGATTAAGGGAGTATATTTCAGGACTGAATTTGGTCCAGTTTTTATTCCAAGTTTCTGGCTTCAAATGTATTGTGCTGTTCGGCTCCTTGCAGCAAAGCTAAGATGATGTTTAGTTATCACCTTCAGAATACTACAGAATCTGAAAATCCTTTCTCCCCTATTTCTGACTAAAGCTAGATCATCTTTATTTTGAAAATCCAAGGTAACAATGTCAGTTGAAAACTGGTTAAAAAGACACAAAGATAATATTTTGGGTAAAGTCTTGCTGCAGTTCAAGAGGCAGCCTTTGAACTGATGCCTTTGCTGGATTTCTCTCCAAAGATTTTCCCTAAACACTAATATTCAATTGTCAGATATTAATCTCTTTGCCTGACAATAAAACAGTATGATTTGAAATTCTGATTGTTTTGCAAATTGTTTGGTTTGGTTTGGCTAAGCTGTCTCACGTGTAATTTGATGCAAATAAACTCCAACAATAAATTGACGCAAGTGCTCAAAAGTGTGCATATCTTGCATGCAAATTAAAGTGGTTAGTGTATTGTACTGGAAAAATCTTCAATTATTAAAAAAGTATAAAAGCTTTTCTCCTGTGCCTGCCTCCTAAAGTGGTTAACACTGATGTGCTCTGAGACAAGAGGGATGCCAAAAGACAGAGGAGTGGTCCCACTGGCAGACTGTGAACAACACAGCACCCAATCACTTTTGAAGAAAATAAAAACACACTTCTCCTTTATGTGTACCTCTGCCCTGCTATTAGGAATGTTTAGACTGTAGATAGGACTGTCAGAAGTCAGACCAGCAGTCTGGATGTCTATGTAAACAGCATGGCTTATGCCTAAGCAGATCAATCACAACCAATGCTCAGGTTCTTTGCTAAGACCTGGATTTTCACTGAATCCTAAATTGTTGGAGAACTAGTTGGGTTTGTTGGCCAACATGGGTGGCCTTTATGCCTTATTTCAATTTCCAAATACTTGGGAAGTGTTCAGATTCTGCAGTTATAGGTATTGTAGAAGAACCGGGCTAGATGGACAGAGACGTTTACGTCATACAAATCTGTAAAAAGAATATAGGGTTGTAGTTGTTTTCTCCTTTAAGTATACACATTGGAACAGAGGTGCCTCTGGCTCAAAAGAGTTTTCCTAACTATGACAAGCTCTGAAGATCTTGTATGAAGGCCACATTGTTAGATTAGGCAACTGATATGCTGACACCACTGCCTACCATTCTGGCCAGTATTGTGTCAGTACTTTCTTGTGTTCCCCCCTTCGTCTGTCTGTATCCACCTACTATTTCTCATTTTATACTTAGATTGTAAGCTCCTTGGAGCAGGGACTGTCTTTTTTCTGTGTTTGTACAGCACCTAGCATAATAGGTTCCTGATCCATGACTGGGGTTCCTAGGCACTACAACAATACAAATAACCACCACCGGGCAAATAATGCTCAGTGAATACACAGAGCTGCTTTTTTATTTTCATCCCAGAAGAGCAATGAAACACTCAAAACAGCATTTCTCTAGGAAATTAATGTACTTCTTAGGTAAAACACTTGGTCTTTGACCTCAGGACTTATAATGTACTTCTTATCCTCTCTCACGTCCCCCTGGAGCATGTTCAGTGATCACCCAGATATGTATTACCTGATCTGCCTTACTGAATTAATGTTGCCTCTTTCCATCTTGGCAGTTGAAATTTTAGCAGCAGTTTATGACTGAATATTGTGCATACTTGGTATAAAGAACTGCAAAGCAGCTGCAGTGATAAGTCCAAATAACTCCCTAAAAGCACAAGAGATATTTAGTTATATAAGAATTGCAGATTAAGTGGCACTTTCATAATAAAGTACAATACAGCCAAGTATTACTCTCTAAAAAGAGAACCACCACTTGGCATCCCTTATCATGCTGTGTGCACATTTCACCATCCTTAAATATAAATTGTAAGCTGTACCAGCATACTGGGCACAGACAGTCTCATCAACTCTTGATTGTATTGATTAGCAAGGTACCAGGCCTTGACAGGGAGACTATTTTTAGTTTCATTCTTTTGTACTTTCCCTGTAAAATGCAGTTCTGATGAGTAGAGCTGGGCAGGAAATGGTTTTCCCTCCTGGAAAAAATGCTCCTGTGTCACATAAAACAGAGACTTTTTGGAGTTTTCTGATGGAAAGCCAGAGAGAGCACATACGTGCACCCAATCCATATTAGCCAATAGCTTGGTGGTTAGGGCACTCGCTTGGGATATGGGAGATCCCCTCCCTAATCTGTATGTAAACAATACAGAAAATATCTCATTCTTAACCATGTCATTTTAGATATGTTAAAATCAGTTCTTTTTAGCATACTTGTAACCATTTGACTGCCAGCAGAATGACTGAGAAACTTGAACGGAAATCAGTAATCTTGACAGCAAAATCTGTTTTGCATCCATCTATCCTTCCTGTGTCAAGCTGCAAATGGAGATTTTTGAAGAAAAATTGCAGGTAATAAAATGCCAATGCTGGGCCAAATTCTGACCTCAGTGGAGTTACTTCAGGTTTACAAAGTTTTAATGTAGAGCAGAAATTACCCAGAGTGCTTAAAAAGGATGAACAAAATTAACAGTTTTTCTTCCCTTAAACTTTGCTTTTCCTAGGAGGTTTGAAAGGAGAGAGAAGATCAATAATGTAAGATAACATAGGCACATTTCTCTATTAATCCCTTCCCACCTCATGATTTACTACAGTCTGTTTCTATTGTGTTGTGCACCTTATAGCTTTTCTGGTATATCAGAGTAAAGTAAAAGACCAAAGAAAAATTCATCTGTCCATAAAAAAGAAATGTAAACTAGTTTTGAGTGCACATCATGCTTTTTCATCTTTGACAGCAGCAGTATTTCAGAAAATACTAGATATAAGATATTTATGGCAGGTGCATTACTACTTAGAAACTAATCTCACACACATGGCTGTTAACGTGAAATATGGATTTTAATAATTCCAGCTCTGTGAGATATGTGAGCCTGCCTGGTGGGGATGTGATTAGCTACAGTCTGCAAGATTAATTGAGATATACAGCACAAGATTACAGTTAGTGAACTCCAAACCAGTCTGATTATGCCAGAGACCGCTTAGTTAATGCTGTATCTTTATGGATATAACAACAGATAAATCATACACTTCATCATGACAAAGAAGAACCCTCCTATCCTTAAGTCACTGAGCAGGTCATTGAAATAAAATATCCAGGTATTCCACAGGCAGGGGGAAATAACATGTAGCAAAAATGATGGGAAAAACACATTAGCAGTAGGATTGAAAACTTCCGCTATCATCAATGTTTTGATTTAAAATTGGTTGGGAGTTTTATTTTGTGTTTAAACACTTCTTTAAGTATCAGCTCAGGAACATATTCTTTTTAAAGAGGCTCACTCTATTTTACACTTGTGTTTAGGACTGTATTAAGATCAGAACTACATTGGATGCAACCTTGAAGAACTGGGTGTCTTTAATGTGAAGGGGTCAAGGTAAGATGTAGGCCTGATTGAAATCACAGGGCATTTTTGAAAATTCCACTAGCTGCCTACATGCATCTTTAGGTACATAAATAGCTTTAAAAATCTGGTCTACCGTGTCTCAGTTGTTCATTGGTATAATGGTACTTGCCCTACCTCATAGGGATGTTGTGCGGCACTCAAATACTACAGTAACAGGAGCCATACAAATACCTATAATTGACAGATAATGTTTTGAGGGAATGTCCAGCATCAGAGATGGTAATGATCTAGTGATGCACTTCAATGGCTCAAAAGCCCCAGGGGAAAAAAAAAGCCCCCTAATAAAAATGCATGCAAGAAGATTTGTTTGTATATGCAAGCATATACATTTTAAAAGTGGTGCATAAGCTTTGAGGTTCTACACTAGTGACTTTCACCAGTCATCCAACTAAATACTTATGAAAATACAGTAGACTTTGCTCATTCGCTCCAAAGACTGGGAAAGCTGTTGCAGATTACCGAATCTTTTGAATTAGTAAAGAAATAAATATGCACCAAAAAAAGATGCTGGGATAATGCACTGTGAAATGTACTTCATTCATGTATGTTGACAACAGTGGTTTATCTGAAATTATTCATGGAAATACTTCACACTTTGCTAGTAAATGCACTCGTGTACGTAAAAGTAGTGAAGTCTTGGTAATATGAATGTCAGCAGATGACTCTGCTATTAAAACCCTTGTAAATAAGAGGAAAAGGGAAACACTGTTTTTATGTGGGGATTATAAAGTCTGTGGATCTGTGCTTCATCAATGGCCACTGTAGTCACTGACCTCCATAATCCTGGTCCATGTTATTGGAATGTAGCCAGGAAATAGAGTACTTCTGTGCCATCCCTTTATTACGTGGGGTTTAGCAAATTTCCACTGTATAGGAATCAGTAACTGGCTCTTGGACATAGGTTCCCCTGCCCCTCTACCTTTTTTCCTCCTTCCAGTTATGTCCTTTCACAAACTCCCTGCCTGGCGTAATCACTCTGCAGCTGCTCTAGCTCTGCTTAATAGCTGTTATGGCCTCCACTCAGCGCCTGTGGTGGGGGAGATGGGGAAGCAGGCAGTGAGTATTACATAAGCAGCATCTGAAGGTAGAGGTGGAGACATAATGGATTTGAAGGATCAGTGGAAGTCTGATCTTGAGTATTGCCTTATTTGCTTTACCAGTTATCTGTCTGCCTATCAGAGAAAAAAAATAGAAACTCCACAATGTGGAGGGCCAATTGCTGAGTTACGTATGGGGGTGGAGGAAGTGCAGAAGCGTAAAGCTCTTCCTAACCTGTATCACAGACTACAATATTTAGTTTCTATTTAATTGGCCACATTCCATACAGTACTCCATTAAATCTACTAGGGACTTCATTATTGTTATCAATTTTATGTGGGAGGTGTTCAGATATTATGGTGATAGGCAGCAGTATAAATCTTTAGAAATAAAATTTCTCCTCACATTAGATAGAATTTTTTTAAAGGAAATGAGAAAAAATGTACAGGTAATAGAACTGGGCTAGCAGAAATTAATATCTACCATCAGAATGAAAAATATCCTCAACTGCATTGTATAAAGTCTCATTACAACAACACGTATCACCATAGATTTCTTTGACGGCAAAGTAGACTGTATACATACATCTGTTCTGAAGGGCTCTCATTAGGGTTGAATATCAATCCTTGTGTTCTCAGTATCTCAGAAATACTGGGAAAAACTGAATTTCAATTCACATCTTATTCTCATCTGAAGAAAGTAAAATGGAATACATTACCCTTCAATTTTTCAATTAAATGATATGTACTCTCAGCCCTCAGAACATCTGACTCCAACATTCTGTATGAAAGCGTAAGTTTGCTTTTGTCCTTTAAACACAAAGGCCACAGAATAAGATTTCAAAAAAACCCAAGTGACTTTATACAAGTTCCACTGAAAGTCACTTAGGCATTTTGGAAATTCCACCAAAAATTTTCAGACTTCGGTGATTTCATTTATGCTTCTAGAGGCCAGATTTTCCTAAGAGCTCTGCACCCAGAAGCTCCTATTTAGTCACGTGATTAGTGCCTCTGAAAAATCTTGTCACTTTTATTTAGGTTCTCAAACTTCAAGCCACTACACTGGAAAATGTTGGCCAAGATGACTAAGAAGGGTGAATGCTGTAATGTCACTAATACCATGGACCTTTGATTAATGTAAGATCTCTTGTAGCTCATATGGAATAGTATATCAAAATCAAGCAATAATAATTTGCATGAAATGCTAAATGTGTTGGCTTTCATCATTAAAAGGGATTAATCAAATATCTGACCAACATTAAAGCAGATTTAGGCCTGCAAGACTAAATGCCTCAATCTGCAAGTCATCAGCAAGTAGAGCTTGCATTGGGTTCAGTGGGAAACCTGTTTGTGCTGAGCTTGGAGAATCAGAGCCTCACTTCATAACAGTCAATACCCTACGTACCGTGCCCAATGATTCTTTAATTAGTTAGCCACCGTACAGCAGCTTCCACTGGGCCAGAGAGAGTTTGCAAGCATGACAATGACTCCATAGCCTGGTGGTTAGAGCACTGGATCCTGGCGGGAGATCCAGTCCCACTGCTGCAATGGTTATTTATCCAGAGTAGAACAACTTCAACAGGTGAGCCCAAGGGAGCTGAACATCAGATGGCCCTGTAGCTCAGACAGTCACCTAACGTGGCAGATCCCTGTTCAAATTCTTGCTCTCTCTAAGGTGCAGGGGGGACTTTAACCCAGGTCTTCCACATTCCAAGTGAGTACCCTAGCCATTGGGCTAAAAACCAAAAGAGTGTCTTTCACTTGCCCCACCCAGCATTTTGTTTAAGCTCACCTGTAGGGGCTCAATCTGCTAGGTGAGGTCTGAGCATTCTTACCAGATTGGTCCCAGTGGGCGACTTAGACAGAGGAAAGCCTATCTTTTTCCAGGTTTATGCATCACTCTTGGGTTTAGACATCTGGACACCTGGAGCTACATCAGGGGTGGGCAAACTTTTTGGTCTGAGGGCTGCATCAGGTTTTGTAAATTGTATGGAAGGCAGGTTAGGGGCAGGGGTTGTGGCCCAGCCCCCACCTCCTATCTGCCCCCTCCAGGACTCCTGCCCAATCCAACCCCCCTTGTTCCCTGATGACCCCTCTGGGACCCCTGCCCCATCCACACACCCCCGCTCCCTGTCCCCTGACTGCCCCCGGACCCCCACCGCCCCATCCAACCCCTCCTCTCACTCCTGAAGCCTTCCCCCCAGAACCCCTGCCCATCCAACCATCCCTTCTCCCTGTTTCCTGACTGCCCCTGGAACCCCTGCCCCTGACTGCCCCCTGCTGCTCCATCCAACCTCACCCTCCTTCCTGACTGCCCCCCGAGACCCCTGCCCCCATTAAACCCCCGTTTCCCTCCCGACCTCTATCCACATCCCTGCCCCCTGCCCACCACCTTGAACTCCCCTGCCCTCTGTTCAACCCGTCCTGCTCCCTACCCCCTAACCATGCTGCATGGAGTACCAGTGGCTGGGTGCAGCTGGGCCATGCACAGAGCATGGGTTGGGCCCGACTCTGCAGCTGCGCTGCCACAGGAGCTCACAGCCCCGCTGCTCAGAGCATTGTGCCAGTGACAGAACGAGCGAGCTGAGGCTGTGGGTGAACGGGAATAGTGCGGGAGGGGCTGGGGGTAGCCTTGCGGGCCAGGAGCTTGGGGCCAGGCAGGACTGTCCCAAGGGCCAGATGTGGCCCGCAGACCACAGTTTGCCCACCCTGGGCTACATTGTGGGTAAGGAGAGCAGAGTTCCCTGTGAATGTGGGAGTTAGAGGGAAAGGAGAGGGATGTATTGAGACTTGGCAGTGGGAGGGAGGAGCCATCTCCAGCCTGGGAAAGAGGGTTCCAGGGGTTCCTACCTGCTCCGGGGCCTGTTTCATCCCCTCTGGGTCCCACTCTTGCTTTCCCCTACCTCGTGTGTGCCCAAGCTTACACAGAGGCAGATCCCCCACAATATATACCCCTCTGCTCATCTGGGTCTGCCTCTGCTGACTGCAATGCACATGCTCAGAGGCAGGAACATGTGTGTCCAGAATCTTTTACTGCCAACAATTTAGGTGCAGAGTGAGTTTTGGTGCCCATAGGATTCAGGGGCAGCTGAGTGGGTGTTTTGTGAATCCCAGTGGGGCCTGAGTCTGGGATTTAGGTGCCTAAAGTGGCAGTTAAGCACCTACGTTCTTTGGTGAATCTTGCCCTAAGTGTGTTATTGTTACAAGTTGTCAGTGTGAAGACTTTGCTTTGTTTTATATTATAAAATGAGAATTATAAAATTTCCCTGTCCAGAGGCAAATATTTAGAAACAATGCACAGAAAATGTGTATTGCTTCTTGTACTGTATTAGTTAATGATATATTAATTATATATGAACATTAGATGTAGTTTGAGAATGTACAGATAATAATCAAACTACAGAAAAATCTAAATGGAGAGGATCTGAATTTATTAAAGTCTTATTGCTATTCTGTCTGGAGTAATCAGCCAACAACCAGAAATATTCACAGTTCTGTTCTTTTGTTAGTTGAATAAGATGCTAAATTACGTCTCAAAATTTGAACAGGTGGTAGCAACACTACAATACCTGCATCTTTGCCTGAAGAGGTGTGTAAAGCACAGCATAATAGTTAATTAGCCTTATTTAACTGAGTGTATTATAACATCACCATAAAAAGATATCTATATTGTTGAAGTATAGAAACACTGGAATTACCATATGGGTTCAGATTACTCATCTCTCTAGTGTGGTATCTCGTTTCCAACAGTGGCCAAAAACTGATGTTTCAGAAGATGGCAAGTAAAAAAACACTTTATACAGCACACAGGTAATTTTGCAATGCTCATCATGGGCATCATTATTTCTAAACCCTTCCCAACATATGATACACAATAAGTAATTGTAATTCAAGCTGCTTTCCCAGCTTATCAGTGGGGCAAAGATTTTTTCAGGAGAGGCTATAGAAGAGCACAGTGCAAAGAGCAAGTTGATAGCTCTTTGGTAGCCTAATATGGTAGAAGAAATAATAATTCATAGATTCAAAGGCCAGATGGGACCATTATGATCATCCAGGCTGACCTCCTGTTTGACACAGGCCATAGAACTCCCCCCATATAATTCCTATAACAGCTCTTTGAGGAAAAACAAACATTCAATCTTGATTTTGAAATGATCAGTCATGAAGAATCCACCATGACCCTTGATAAATTATTCCAATGGTTAATTACTGCTACTACTACTAATAATAATCATAATGGAATGTTAACCAGCTTGTTCTTTCAGACAACTCCAAGGGAAATGAAAAAATAAAACAAACGTTTCCAGCCAATGAATATATCCTCAAATAAATATTTTGCTTTTAGGTCAATAGCCTCATTCTCGTGAGGGCAAGAAATAAGGAGAGAGAAAATGGTTAATAAAAAGAAGAACTCTTTGGATCTCCAGGAAATACTGTCCTTAAAACACACTTTTCCATAAAACCTCTCAACAATAAATCGATGAAATGACTTATCATAAGATTTTGGGAGCAGGGATCATTTCATGCTATCTACCACATTTTGCCCACTGAGAGCACCTGATAAAAAATAAGACACTTTATCTATTTCTGCAACCAAATTTGAAATAAAATTTGAACTGTTTGGGTGTTCTTTTTCTAGTCTTATTTCTAGCTGTGACTGGAAACAAAGGACCTTGAAAAAGCCTGTTATCATGTGATTGCCAATTCAATTTTGCAGATTCAAGCAGTTTACATACTGTGGTGAAATTTGGCAATTTTACCTTAGATAAATGGACCTCAGCTTCTGCAGTGTTTTCTTATAACTCCTTATACTTATTATAGGAAATATATTAAATACTGAAATTTCTGTGGTGAAGTGATTTATTTATAAATTGTTGACTAGTTTTTAAGGTCAACCATTTTTGGTCAGATACAGTCAAATTTATGGATGCTCTTTGAACCAGACCTTAACTCAGGGGCGGGCAAACTTTTTGGCCTGAGGACCACATTGGGTTTCGTAAATTGTATGGAGGGCCAGTTGGGGAGGGGGTCATGGCCCGGCTCCCACCTCCTCTCTGCCCCTCTCCCCCGGGACTCCTGCCCCCATTCAACCCCCTGTTCCCCCCGACCCCTATCCACACCCCTCCCCCCTGACCACCACACCAAATTCCCCTGCCCTCTATCCAACCCCCCCTGCTCCCTTCTCCCTTACCGCACTGCATGGAGCACTGATGGCTGGGGGGGCTACAGCCATGCCGCCCGGCTGAAGCCGGGCCGTGCTGCCGCTGCCACCACTGTGCAGCACAGAGCACTGGGTCAGGCCTGGCTCTGCAGCTGCGCTGCCCCAGAGGCTCACAACCTTGCCGCCCAGAGCACTGTGCTGGTGGTGGAGCGAGTTGAGGCTGTGGATGAGGAGGAACTGTGGTGGAGGGGCTGAAGGCGAGCCTCCCGGTCCAGAGCTTGGGGGCCGGGCAGGACGGTCCCCCAGGCTGGATGTGGCCCATGGGCCATAGTTTGCCCACCTCTGGCTTAACTCCAGAGCTCTAGAGGTTGCCCACCACTTGTAAGAAAGTAGAAACATGATAATCATGTTTCTATTGACATATTAAAAAAAACATGCAGTGATGATAAGAAAATATTTTTATCACATTAGAAAGTGACTGGACTGAAATAATAAATGTTTGGTCCAAAGAGAGACCACTGAAGTGGAAGACCCAATAGGGATCTTTTTTTGTGGTTGAAAACACAAGATGTTTTCACTGACTGATAGAATCCCCTTATTAAAAACATCATGCTTTCTCTGGAGAAGAATGCCACCTACCTGACTCAATGGGTGGGAAACTTGATTGAGTCAGCAGTCATTGAGATAGCTTCAGATGAATGGGGAAGGAAAACCCAGCCCAAGGGATGGGGGATGGGGGATGCAGAGGTGGCCCCTTCCCATCAGAGTGTCTGCCCATTCATTGGCTACTCAGAGAAGGAAGGGATCTGGTTGGTCCCCTACCCTCCTCTGTTATTAACTTAAACCCTAATCCACGCCAGGTGAAGTTTCTTTTTGCTCCATTCCAGAAGCAACAGAATTTGGGTTGGATTCTTTTCCAGTTCCCAGATCCATGGCACCATGACAAAGAGGAATCAAAGTGGGCTCTGAACCTAGGAGAAGCATCACCTGGAGAGTAGGTAGAAGATTTGGGTACCCCCACTTACTCTGTGTGGGGGATGCATCCCAGCCGAGAATCTCTTTTCTGTCATGGGGGTCATGCCTCTGTTCCCCAACCTGGCAGCACCTGGACCAGGAGCCCTGCTGTGGGAGGGTTGCATGTAGCTTCCCCTCTCTTCCCGCTCTCAAGAAAAGGATGTATGGGGCTGCTGCTGCAGTCACAGGGATCTCTGACTCCCTGGGTCCTGCTGCTGAGACCAGCTCTGGTGCCATGCCTCTCCTCCTTCTGCATGCAAAGAAGCAAGATGAGAGATACATGAAGTGCCTGCTGCTGCTGAAAGTGTGGCAGGTGTCTGCTCCTGGAGCCATCCAGCTGGCACCTGGCAAAATGCTGGGTCCGTTACCCCCATCAGTTCATGTGGTGGAGGAGTCATTCCCCTCTCTCTGCATTTCAGCAGTGGGGAGGGAAAGAGGGTGGACAGCCCGTAGTTGCTAGAGTAAGGCATTCTGGGATTGGGGCAGATGGCAGCTGTGTATGCTATCTATGCAGCAGCCCCTCCCTCTGCAGCTACAGCAGGGGTCAGTGCTTCTGGTGGAAGGAAGGGTGTAGGAGTGGCTGCGGTTCATAGAGGGGCTCTCCTTGATCCTGATCTAGAGGAGTCTGGTCTGGCCTTCCTGGATGCATTAAGAATTGTTGCTTCTGAGGTGGGTGAGGATTCTGTTACGCAGTGTGACCCTAAGAACTCCTCAGTGCCAACAAGCAAAGATTTCACTGTTCTGCAACATTAACTCCTCACAGGCCTGACAAACACACTACACTGAACTCACTGCTTTCATAATATTAATCCAAATAGGGTAAAATTGGGTCTCTAATAAAAAGAGTATGTCATACTGATCCCAATAATCATTGTGAGATGTATTATGGATGATATTTAAGTAATTTATATATACTGGAAAATATGTTTTAAAGTCAGAATCAAAGCATGGTTGACCAGTAGGTTTTGACCAAACAAAGTATATATAGTCACATGTCTATCTCAGTTCACATGTCATATACATACTGTAAGCCTGTTTGCATAGGGAGTCAACATGAGGATGTGAGGCCAGTATGGAGTCAGCGCACAAAGGGATAAACACCAGGCAGTTATTCTGACTCTGGGGACAAAACAGTGAATTTTGTAGGATATATGAAGAAGGCCTATTCTTTTATCCTTCACTGAGGAAGCAAAAAGGACCGCATTTTTTGCATTTATGAAACAAGGATCCCAGCTGTCTTGGTTGGAAACACCGGAAGATTGCTTTAGGTGAGATACTTTATTGTAGATAGTATCAGAGGGGTAGCTGTGTTAGTCTGTATCTACAAAGTAAAAAATGACTCCTCATTGTTTTCACTACTATAGATAAGGATTTGTCTTATTAAATTGAAGTTTAGGCTCTAGGAAGAGTGTTATACCATTTGTTTTATATATAAACATTTCTGTTTCCATTATTATCCTTACTCGCTGTTTCTTAAATATTAGTCTTTGGTAACAAAAGCTATGATTGTTTTCACTGTAAATATATCTGAGCGCTGTGATGTATCGGAGCTGATTCTCAACTGAATCAAACAAGCCAGTGCATGAACTATTCCTTTGGGCAAAACTTCCCTGGGAACTTCTGTCAGTGTCCAGTGAGAAAGGCAAGACACTTCAAGGAGTGCTCAGAGGACTCGGCAGTCAGTGTGTGCTTATCACTAGCCTGTACAGAGAAAGCAAATCCATGGAATCCTGCAAGGCAATACTTCTGTTGCCAGAGGCTGTTGGTTTCAGGGAGATGAGCTACAGCTGGCACAGACACTGTTTCACTCTAAGTGCAGGTAGCGGTGAGATGCCTCACTACACAGGTTTCCAGGGGACTGTCACAGGCAGCTTGCTGGGGAATCATGGGCTTAGGGTTGCTATCCCGTGGGACACAAAAGAGTCTCAGTTTCCACAGCACTTTGCAGCAGATGAGCAAAGAACAATTGCGGGAAGAGGGGAGCTGGAGGAAACACCCATCATCCTGGATTACAGAGTATAATAGGACAGGGAGATCTCAGTGGATTGGAACCATGACCTCAGCTGGGTCTGTTCACCTTGTGGCTGGTGGGAAAATCCATATCATGGTCAATGTCTGGATTTTCAGACACTCTATAGTGCACTGGGCTCACAAGAAGGTGGTCAGGTTGGCAGTTGGGTCACAGCTGGATTCAAAGCTGGTGCTGTACGCATTCAGTAGTCTGGCCAGGGCGAGATGCTGCGGGATCAGCTCACACCTCTTCTGCACTTATTGATGAACATTGCACATGCAGCTAAGGTCCTGGTTATTCACTTTGGGGAGAATGATCTTGGGATCTGTATGGGAGTTAAGTTGAGGGAGAGAATTCAGAGGGATGTTTGGCTGATTAAGCAACTGAGTTGGGACATTAGGTTGGCTTGGTCAGAAATGGGTTTGGCAGAGGACTCTGAACACAGCCCGTTAGGATCAGGCTTGGAGGCTTGGAAGAAGGTGAACCAGGAGATTACAGGGATATTCCCTTCTTTTACTGCACATTGCTCTACAGATTTATCAAGTGCTAAATAAATGGAGGTTTAGATACAAATCGTCCAATGACATAAAGGAATTCAGTGATAGGAAAGGTGTTTCAGTGTGTGTGTGTGTGTATGTCTGTATGCATTAGGGAAACATACACATTAGATACATTTCTTTTGAGGGGAAACATGTCTGGATTAGGGAAGCCAACAGATTTTAAACAAGGAATCCATTTCAGGCATGAAAGTTTGAAGAAACAGTATTTCAGCTCTGGAATGGTTCAAGATATCATTAGTACAGTTTCCCAGATGCACTTTATAATACAGTGATTGTAATTGCACAGTGGCTACACTGAAATTACAGTAGAATTACACTATGGTTATTCTTTCTAATACCTGTAATTACTACTAATTCATAGAAATGAATAGTTAATTACATTACCAAGGGGAACTATAGTGTTAATATAGTATAAGGGACCTGAGTTCTCAAAATGAACATATAAAGCAGTAAATTAAAGAGATAAAAGATATTCAGTTTAATAATAATAAACGAGAGAGACTGCAGTGCCACCATGCTTACTCTTTATAAATCTCATTTTGTTTTATTGCTAAAGAGTGTTTTATTGTGTCTTCATTTTGCCTGGAGTAGGTCGCTATGTTTGACATTTGCTTGCCCTTTTATGTAGGCTTAAAAAAATATTGCTGAAGGGAACTCCAACTGCTTTCTCTTTGATTAAGCAGAGGCAGAGAAACTCGGCCATCTGGTCAAAATCTCTTTGATTGTGTTTAGGATATTTGGAGTTGGGAGTTTACTGTATGTAGCAATGAAAATTGGCTGTTAAGAAAAAAGATACAGTGGAAGGAAATGTCTCAGCTCACGTTGAATGAAAAAAACAAAAACAAAGAAAAAAACTTACACTACTGGCCTTGCATCTCCATTGTTTCATTATGTATTTTCTCTTTTCTCTCTAATCCTGGCATTTAACTATGCAGACTCTTTAAAAATGAATATATATTCTTATTTTTTCCCAAAAGTTCATAGATAATAAAACAATAATTATAGAATTGAATTATTAATAATAGAAAGATAAAAAATAGAACTTTTGCCCTGTTTATACTTCTGTAGTATGTGCACATTCAAACACACACCCACACGTCTTTGAATGTTATCAAATAGTATTTCAAGACCAAAGACACCCAAGCAGTAGGAAACTGATGGATTTATTCTTAAAGCATTTTTCAAGTCTCCTAAAAGGATACCAGAATTGCATACCACTTTACCAATGTACCATTCTGGAAAGGTCTCCTGTCTCTCTCTCTTCAGTCTTTCTAAGGCAGCTTTCGAAAGAACTCATGCCTAGATTAAAAACAATGAGGAGTCCTTGTAGCACCTCAGAGACTAACAGATTTATTTGGGCATAAGCTTTTGTGGGCTAAAATCCACTGCATTGGAGGCATGAAGTGAAAAATACAGTAAGCAGTATATATACAGCACATGAAAAGATGGGAGTTGCCTTACCAAGGGGGAGGTGGGGGGGATCAGTGCTTACAAGGCCAATTGATGAAGGTGGAAGTGGCCTGTTCTCAACAGTTTGCAAGAAGGGGTGAATGTCAAGAGAGGGAAAATTACTTTTGCAGTGCTAACAAGGCTAATGCAATGAAGGTGGACACCGCCAGTTTCCAACACTTGACAAAAAGGTGTGAGTATCAGCCGACGGAAAATTACTTTTTGTAGTGACCCATCCACTCCCAGTCTTTACTCAAGCGTAATTTGATGGTGTTCAGTTTGCAAATTAATTCCAGTTCTGCAGTTTCTCGTTGAAGTCTGTTTTACAAGTGCCTAGATTAGTTGCTAAACTATTGCATTTCTGTTCTGTGAATAATGGTGCCTAGCAAAAGCTACTTAAGAAACTGCAACATAATTCAGTCTGACTTAAACAGTTTTTTTGTAATAATGAAATTTCTTCCTTACGTGGGAATACATTAAATGGACATAGGAGCTTAAATGGTAACATTTTAGCAGAACCTTTTAGATTGAGGGAGTATCTATATACAAAAGTTGTGCCATTTTAATTATATCGGTACAATTAAAGCATTATACCCCTCGCTAAAATGGACAGTTATACCAATAGAAAAGTGCTTATCCCAATAAATCTTATTCCCATATAAGAAAGGGAGTAAGCTACAATGAATAGCATGAAGCATCTTTATACTGGTATAACTGCATCTCACATTAAGTTGCACTGGTATAACTATTTTGGTCATTTAAAAAATCACATACCTAACTGAAATAGGTAATCTTTATAACATTTGCACGGATCAGCCCTGAGTAGTATACATATTAAACACAGTTTAATTTTTCTATTTAAAAATAGAGGATCTTTCTATCATATCTGTTGAGACAAGCAAAACTGGAAGTCAAAGATATTTGAAAGATGGTGAATGAAATCTACTTCTCAGCTACATGAATGGAACTCTCATTGAAGTAATCCTGACAGCAAAATTTGGCCTTCTGTATGCTTGATTCTCCCTATTCCCAATCAGCTTCCTAGATACTGCTTTTTTAAAATTAACAGTCTGCCCCTGAACAAAGAGGTAAATATTTGGCAGGCAATAGCATATATAGGGACCTCCCAGTTTCTGCATACTACCTAGTGTATTTAGCCGGGAAATAAAAGTGTAGTTTGCTCCAACACAAGGAAAATTGAAAATGAACACAAATAATACATTTAGGAGCAATTTCAATACTCATTACTCAGGCACCAGTTCCATGGAATTAATGTGATGCTTCACCTGTGTCAGCGACCAGAAAACTTGAAGTTCTGTTCATTTGCTTATTGAACAAGGCAGGCAGGGAGGCTTTAAGCTACGTTTTCAATCTCTCAAAACATGGGGGCAACAAAGAGGGAGGGGAATCCCAGAGTATGATGGCATAAGTTAGAGGAAGAAAAAGGCTCCTTTAACTTATACCCAGCTTCTTAGTGATCATTCTTCTGGGAAAAAGCCAGACATAGGAGTGACCCAGCCATGTATCATATATCAGAGCTATATAGTTGCTATGGCAGCCCTATACCGCCAAAGTGTTTCCTATGTAGGGGGATCAGTGCTTGGATCTGCCGGAGGACCAATTCAAAACAGATTTAAGAAACTCTCATCACTCCCATTGAAATCACAGGAGTTCCAAGTACCGTGAACTTTCTGGATCAGGCCAGCAGAAGGAAAAACATTTGAATGAAAAGCAAGTAGTTATAGAAAATTATGACACTGAAGGTGTTTCATTAGAAACATGCCTGACTCCTGAGGATTCAATGAATTTATAGTAGTAGCTTCAGGTGGTTCTTGTGAAACAAAATAATAACGGAGGAATGGAAGTGCAGTCTTACATACAAGTCGAGTGAAAATTTAGAGGTTAATAAACTGCAACTGTCAACTACAAAGAACTACAGCCATTCAATATGGCTTGAAATGAGGAAAAAAAGACAAACAGGGTAATAAGGATGTTCTGCACACATTTAAGACAGAGGACATCTAGGAATAAAATAGATTAAGAGCACAGAACTATGTTTAAGTAAAGATCAGACTGTGACAAAAATCCACAAAAGGCAGAGAAGTCAAAGTGACCATGGACACAGTGCTTGATCTCCTGCTCATGTAAGTTTTGTGCTATATCTAAATAAAATTTAAAAGGGAAGGAAATTATTATGAAGGTCACCCTCAGGATACATCTTAATGTCCAGCTAGTTATTGACGGGATTCATCATTTCAATGCAATCAAAACACCACTTGGTTACTTTAAAAATCTTTCATGGAAGTTTATAGGATCATTAACCAAATGCTCTTATGGCTGTATGGGCAGTTAGGTGTTCAGGTGGATAGAATGTAACAACCCCTTCAGAGCCATTACAATTCTTTATGGAAATCCATTTATTTCTTTATCATCAAGGACACAGGTGTTGAAAGGATAGAGGGTGGGAGGGTCTTACTCCAGCACCTGCTGGTTTAAATGCCTCAGGAGTGCTGCAGGCCTGCCAATCTCAGGTCTTCTGCAACCTTCAAATAAGTCAATTGGGATCCTTAGCCAAGTGACCTGTCTGGAGAGAGGAATTTACTTTGGACCAGAGACACTATCATTGCCACAATATATATAAGCTTTATAAAGAGTAAAATGGATTTATTTGGGGTTTGGAAACTGGGTACCTGGGTGCTGGAGACAAGAATACCTTCAAAGTGGTTTTCAGTTAAAGCCTGCAGCTTTGGGGGACATGGTTCAGACCAGGGTCTGTGTTTGCAGCAGGCTAGCATGTCTGGCTCAACAAGGCAAAGTTCTGAAGTCCCAGGCTGGCAGGGAAAACAGGCTCAGAAGTAATCTCAGCACATCAGGTGACAGTCCCAAGGGGGTCTCTGTGACCCAAACCGTCACAATAGCTAGAAACAAACGTGCAATTTAAAGAAGTGTTTGAGCTCTAAGAAATTGCTCAAAGATGCCATATAGACATATTTTAAAAGCACAGTGCTATTGTTACGTGTTAGTGAGGAGCATAAAGTAATAAAATTAGCATACAACAAGATCTCATGGACATAAAATTTTATATACTGAAGGGCTTCCATAATTTTCAGTGCTTTTCCCGAGGCAATAAATTCACCTTTTTGTGATGATTTATAATTAAGACTTTTAGTCTGCTGAACAATATCTCTGAGCTGTTTGTACATGAGCTTAACCCAAAAAAGTGTTTTAACAAAAAAATTTTAAACAAGCATATTTACAAAATAAATAAATAAAAATGATCTATTGCTTTGGCAAAGTAACGCAGATTTGAAGTCTGCAGTGTATAGTATAAAATTTTATGGATGGACCCCTCTCTCTCTCTCTCACACACACATCCACCCACACACATGTCCCCCCGCACAAACTGATTGCAGAGCCATGGAAGAACATTGGTAATAAAGATATACAATTCTTCTTGGTCAAGTTTCTAAACATTACAGATGACAATTTCCTAACTCAAAATGTGCTGCATCCAACACAGGGGAACTCTATATTAGCCCTTGTCCAAAGAGATAAAGAGGAACAGATTGCAGTGCCAGTGCTAGCCCATTCAGAGCTCTAAGCAGAAAATTTTTTGCCCTTCTTCCCTCCCACCAACACATACTAATAATTAATAAGGTAGCCCCCTGAGCTGCTCAGGGCATTGCTTAGCCTGCTTACGCTTAGCACCATCTCTGTCTCTGAGTCTACCTAAATCCTGCCATGAACTAGACAGTCATGGAAGATATGCTGGGACATGCTACAGATATGGTATCATTATTCCTAGCTTCCTCTCCCTTCTGTCAGCCATATGCATAGTATAAAAGCAGGGTATTGTTTTCTAATAATTTTGCCTTATATGCATTAGGAAAAAATCTTCCATAATTTTGCTTGATGCATCTACCCTACTAGTAGTACCCTAGACTACAATTATAACACACTTTTGTGAGTTTTCTATCAATAGGATTAGTTCTATTGTACTAATAGGGTTAATAGTGTAGCTGGAGATATTGGCAGTAAAGAACAGTACGAAACAATACTTTTCTCACCGACTAACCCATCTTTTTAACATATGCACAATGTGCCTCATGTGGCACGTGACCAGGATTCATCACTGAATTTGGTCCGCTGGTTGGATCATTAGTGTCCCCAGCCTGGGACTGGTACTGATGGGGAGGCAATATCAATGTTGATCTATGCCCCCCCACTAACCCATTTTCAGGGTTCAGCATATGAAAGGTGGATACTGAGAATTGAAGGAAATTCTGCCTCTCACTGATTGTTAAAGCAGTGTATTTCATTTGGTAGCAAGCACACTTCTGGTTGCATCCTCTACTTTTCAAAGCTGTTCTCAGATAAATAATTGCATTAGATAATCTTCTTATCCACTGTGTCATGCTGTTATCTATTTTTTCTGTATTGCTTCCTAGGAAACTTTAAATATAACTAAAGAACCATAGCTTCTTAGGCATGGAATTGTAATGTCCTGGAGGTATTACAAGATTTAGGCTTAATAGTATTTTCTCAAAAATAGTGCTAGGAGGACCACACTTTTGTGGGGAAGGTTCTCAACTTCAACTGGTATAAATAGTTCATTGACAGTGGTGCTTACACTCACAGATCACTGGCACTGCTGAGAGAGTACAATAGGCAACACAGCCTGCCTTGAGTGAGTATGGGCAGTTAAGCAGCCGAAAGGAATAACTATGAATAACTTAATAGAATCATAGAATATCAGGGTTGGAAGGGATCTCAGGAGGTCATCTAGTCCAACCCCAAAGTAGGACCAATCCCCAACTAAATTATCCCAGCTAGGGCTTTGTCAAGCCTGACCTTAAAAACCTCTGAGGAAGAGGATTCCATCACTTTCCTAGGTAACCCACTCCAGTGCTTCACCACCCTCCTAGTGAAAAAGTTTTTCCTAATATCCAACCTAAACGTCCCCCATTGCAACTTGACATCATTACTCCTTGTTCTGTCAACTTAGAATTGTCTATATCTGGCAGTTTAAGCAAATACTCCATTTTATATTCATTATAGCTGTTCAGTCTCTTCTCTACTTTGTGGCATAATGCAGTCTATAAAATTGCACCTTATTTTGGAGGGTATTGTTTAAGGCCCCAATTTAGAAGCTTACATGCTTTGCTGAGATAGGATCTATAAGAGCAAATATGTGCCCATTCCCTGTACATCTGTTAAAATAAAGAAATGATAGAGAGATGGCTAAGTGGACACCAGTGATATTCTTATGCATAGGCAGATGTTCAGAATCCCTCCCATACTTGAAATACAATTCCAAATGGGCTTGGAGTTTAATGATTGTAATGCTCGAATTCCTGGAAAGCAGTTTAAGAAGCTGTAATATGCAATTGAGTAATTCATGTAAATCCTATATATAAAACCCTCATCAGCTAGAGTTACAAACAAATCAAGTTGCTTTCATCTGCTTTTCACTATTAAAAGTACTAAACCAGCTCTAAGATCCTGATTATGATTCTGACAGACATCAGAACACATCAAAAAAATATAGATACCCAACCAAACCATCTCATTTCATGGAGAGAAATGTACGACAAGTACTACATATTACTGGAACATTTATAGCTTAACAAATTGTATTAATTAAAGAATATCAAATACTGTTACGAGCTGCGTGAAACCTTGTTAAGGGTTGAGTTAAAACCTTGTTAAAACTGATGTGTGAATGCACCCTTTACTTAAGATAGTTGTAAGGACCAAAACTAAAACAAAGCCTAAACTGAGACAGACTCAAGAAAGCAAAGCAGCAGCTTGTGAACATGGTGTATGACCCTGGAAAAAGCTAGAGAGCAATTTTTTTTTTGGTCTGGTGCTGGGGTGGTGAGCAAAAACACCTGCTCCTTTTGTTGTGGTTCTTCCTGCATTCACAGAAGCAGGACTTTGTACATTCATTGTAAATAAATGAGATTCCATCAAAGAAAATAACAGACTCCATCAATTTCTACTTCCAAATGGAACATCTCCAGGGCACCAGAATTTTGACTTGTAGGTTGAGGCAGCACTACAAAACAAAGAATTAAATAGTGGTTTAAACAATTCATCCAAACTAGAAGATGTCCTTCAATTACATCCAAAGCACTTTTTCAGCTTAGTACACTAGCCCACTAGTTAAGACCAGAGAGTGGAATGGTCAAATCTTTCAGAAAAGGAATAAGACAGAATATCATAAGTCAAATTAAACCATATGTGACCACTTCTTTGAGAGAAGACTCAAAAGTTTACATACCAGTGCTGTTCAAGCTGCCCCAATGAGATGACTTGCCAGCATACAGTTTGTCTGTCTCTACTGAAAGAAGGACAGGAGACACATTGTATGGTTTTAGTCAGGAGCAACTTTATTATTAGATGCCTGAAACTACCCTCCAGATAAAAGCTTACACTGCAGGTAACTCCATGTTCATTCAATATTTACCCAGGGGGGCCTCCACCAACTTCCCTTAGGGTTGCCATCCCTCCAGGATTATCCTGGAGTCTCCAGGTGTGACGAAGTGGGAATGTTCCTGATGTGTTATTTGAATGCTGAGTGGGGAGTATTAACCTGGGAAGGCTGCAGGGGAGTTTTTCTGGGACTGCCTGCATTGGGAAAGGGAGGATACCTGAGCATGTAACATGAGAACCCAGGATGGAGGTTGGAGGAAAGATAACACCTCTGCCTGGGAAACTGGACAAAGGACGCAAAGGCTGGGGGAGGAGCCGGGGGGAAGGCCAGAAAGGAGATGGCTGAAGGGGGTTTCAGTTTGGATCTGGCTGGGAAATAAAGATGGACACCCCGACCAACAGGGCTGTGGCCTCCCTGGAGCCCCCAAGTGGACCTAACTAAAGGGGGTCCTGTTGTCTGTATTGGCAAGACTTATTTTGGACTGTGTTCCTGTCATCTGAATAAACCGGCTGAGAGTCATGGTGAATCGCAGGAAGCCGGGGGTGCAGGGCCTAGTCTCCCTCACGCTCGATAACACCAGGAATTAAAGATTAAACTTTAATTAAAGAATATGTCATGTGATGAAACCTCCAGGAACATGTTCAACCAATATTGGCAACCCTAGTCACTCTTTTTCCATCCAAGTCCCCCAGCCAATCCATTGCTGGGATCTTACCATCCTCCTTCTCAAACAAGGTTTAAGATGAGCTAAACGGAAGTGGGGTTGGTTCCCTGACATACCAGTCACAGGATTTCCGACCCTTGCCCCACTCCTTTAACAAACACCTCCCTTTACCAAGCAATATATCAGGTCACCATATTCCTTCCCTGTGGAGTAACAGCACTGGACATCCGCCTAGCACTTGCATAATGAATTGTGGCAGCATTACCTAATTTCCTTCCCTACTCACCATAACAAAGCCTGCCGTGAACCCACTGTGGGGAAGGCGAAAAAACCCTCACTCCACCTAGGCCAATTTGATGCACTAGCCTCCTTAGGAAGGTGCAGCTAGCGCAATACCTATAGCAGCTCCTGACCAAATCTAGTATTTTGCCACCTCAAGGAGAGGCAAGGTGGATGCTGCTCTAACTACTCCGTGAAAAAAGGGCCATCTCCTGCCAGGCTTGCCCCTTTTCAACACCACCGCCCATCTGGTCCTTAGGGATGAGTCAGTGTCACCATGCTGACCCACTCCCCCTTTTGCAGCTGTGTCTGAGCCTCTCTTCCCTCCGACCTGTAAAGTGCTCTTTCCTCTCCCCCAGCAAGCCAGACAATGCCCCCTTCCCTCATTTAAAGGTGCAGTGTGGTCGATCTGAACCAAACTTTTTCAAACTTTCCAATGCTGCTTCTGTTTCAGTGTGGAGGATAAGAATAGATTCAGGAAAGTTCTTACTACATTCAAACAATTTTGCTGCTCTTTAAGGTTCCTTTTCCAAAGCACATAGCATTGGCCTAATTCTGCTCTCATTGCAGTCAATATGAATTGTACAGCTGACTTCAGTCGGAGCAGAGTTAAACCAAGCAGAGCACTTTTGAAACTATCATCCATAATGTAGATGTTCAAAGATCTCCCAGATTCTTGGCACACCAACTGGCTAAAGTACTTAAAGACTGATGTATCTGAAATAAGCCCAGTCACTTGACAGATTAAAATAAGTACTAGTCGTGTCAAAATATTCTAAAAAGGTCTACAGATAACTCTTCATTCAAAACCACTGATGCAGGACTGAAATACACAAACCTCCCGGTAAATTCTCATACAGGTGACAGAGAAGAGAGTGTCTGCAAGCCATCTAACAGATGTTTCATTCATACTACCTTCCTGTGGAATAAGTCATGACTGACAGCACAGCCATGTCACTGTCAGGAGTCCTGCAGCTATTTAGATTATTTTGTTTGATTATGATTAGAGCAGGTCAGGAATATTTTGAAGAAATGGTTTTTCATAAGAAAATGCAGGTTCATTGAAACTGAATGTTTTGTGTGGAAAAGGATCAGTTTTGATCAAACTTGTTGGGAAACTGTGTCTAAGATCTAGGATGGATTTCCCAGGCAAACTCACAGAGAGGTCAGCAATAGCCATCCCAGAAAAGCCTACAGACCAGTGTTTAGAGCACTCATCCATTTCTCCCGCATCCTAGGTGGTTGCCCTAAACATTGGGCTATAGAATCTGTCCTTCTCTGTCCCAATGAATATTTAATTGTGTATATAATGTGAAACAGATCTAAGAAGAGAGCGAAAGAGAAACTGACTGTTGGGCACACATCTGGGAAGTGGAAAACAGGTTCAAGGGCCTGACAAAAATCAGGCAGATCACAGATTTGAATCTTAGTCTCCAGTATCCCACTTGAGTACTCTAACCTCTGTGCTATTGTTATTCTGTGGCACATAGCTTTCTTTCTCATTTTTTATGAACAATTACAAGTCTCAGTTTCATCCTGATGTGGAACAATTTACAAATTGAAAAAAAAAAGATGTCAGTACTTGCTGACATCTTCCCATACACTGCCGCATTCTAGTTGTGACGTTATATATCTAGTATTTTATTAGCACATATTTAATGGCCTTTTTGTATAAGGGACGGACTTCAGTATGTGCTTAAATGCTTTCCTGATTCAGGAATTTCTAGCCTCCACAGGAGAATTGTGGGCTAGTGGTTAAAGCAGGGAACTGGGAGCCCTGACTCATAGCTGAACTCTTTTGGGCTTCTTGTGCATGTATTCTCAAAGTCACAGAGCAAGACACAACGATATATGGTATCATCAATTTTTTGAGCAGAAGTCCCCATGGAAACCAATGAAGAAATACTAACTAAAAACTGATAGGTGTATAGTGTAGCTGGGGGCAGTTACTGTATTGGAAGTCACCTCTGGACTCATAATTTTTCACCAACCACAACGCAAACTGCAAAACAGGTACAGCAGAGCTCACAAAATATAGAGACATACATATTCCATGATACAGTTTGTCAGGCTCTTGCCATAGCGCCTAGGGTGGATTGGCAAGTGCCTCACGTGTGCTGTAAATAGTCAGCTCTGCATTCTGTTCTTTGCATTACGTGTGATGATGTCAGTAACATATGGGAAAAGCAAGGTAGCTGTGATGCCCTGAAGGCTGCACCTTCCCCAGGCTGAGGAGCCTTGTTCTAATGTGTTATTTATTCAGATGTATAAATATAGCACGGAGGAAAATGTCTCAATAATCACACTGTCTGATCAGATTCTTGTGACTCAAAAAAGCAGTGGGCAAACTTTTGACTCTATTTATAGGGTGCTTCATTTTACTTGAATTTAAAAACATAATGGGACAGCTTTTCATGACGGTATGACATGTAATATATACTGATACTAAAGGGGGAATCATATAATTCTCGTGTAATCTTCTACACACCTGAAAGTAATGTCCTGGAAGGACCAATACCAAATGTTTTAGTACTTCTGACGTTCCACCTTCTGTAGCTCTTGTTACAGACAATTGCTACATTTAGGATTGTAGTTCTAACCTTCCTTTTATATTAGGGGATTTCAAGAGACAGACCAAAGACTGTACTGTAGCTGTTGGGTTACATATTTTCTAGGCACTGTGAGAAGAACTCTGTTGTATAGATTATTATAATTTATTATTTGTATTACAATAGCACCTAGGAACCCTAGTTATGGGTCACTCTGCCATGCACCATCCAAACACATAACAAAAAGATGTTTGCTGAACCTGGTCAGATAGTTAAAACAACAAACAACTGAAAGGGAAAACCAATTATTTAATAAAGTGTTCTGAAATATTGTTTGACCCTCTGAAACAGGATGTATTAGTATGAATAAAAGAGAAAAGTACAAATACTTTGCAAACAGTTCTAATGGTTGAAATGGGTTATATATTGTAAAATGTTTTATTTTGGACTTGGAAATCAATGTGGATATTGTTTTAAAATTTGTTATGTTGCTGTAACTTCATTTATCAGAGGGGTGGCCGTGTTAGTCTGGATCTGTAAAAAGCGGCAAAGAGTCCTGTGGCACCTTATATACTAACAGAAGTGTTGGAGCATGAGCTTTTGTGGGTGAATACCCACTTTGTCAGATGCATATAACCTCATTGTAATTCTGTCAGCCAAGGCACAGAGAAATTGTGGATGGCCTTGTGAGTTGAGTGCTGGATTAGGATTGAAGAAATCTGAGTTACTTCTGACTGGTTATTTCCAGTTGTGTCACAAATTTTCATTGCAATTTTCATAGATTCGAAGGTCAAAAGGGATCATTGCGATCATCTAATCTGATATCCTGTAAAACAGAGGCCACAGAAGTCAGTGGCAGATTAGCCACAGGGCCAACGGGGTCTATGCCCAGGGACCCCAGGCAACGGAAGGGCTCTGGAAAAATGGTCGCCTTGACCTGCTCTGCCCCCCTGGCACTCCTGTTGAGGGGGTTGGGACTGCAGGTGGAAGGAGTGGGGAAGGCCTCCATTTGCTCTGGCCCAGGGCCCCACAAAACTGTAATCCATCGCTGATAGAACGTCCCCAAACTAATTGCTAAAGCATATCTTTTTTAGAAAAAAACACCCACCCTGAGCAAATTGTTTCAATTGTTAATTATTCTTACTGTTAAAAATTTACCCCTTATTTCCAGTCTGAATTTGTCTAGCTTCAACTTCCAGCCATTAGATCATATTATAACTTTCTCTGCTAGACTGCAGAGCCCATTACTAAATATTTGTTCATGATTATTGTAATCAAATCATTCTTTAACCCTCTGTTTCTTAAACTAAATAGATTGTGATCTTTGAGTCTATCACTATAAAGCAGCTTTTCTAATCCTCTAATCATATTGCGCAAATCACTTGGAGTTAAAGTTTTGAGAAGTGTCCAAGTGTTTTAAGAGCCTATGACCCATTTTTTAAAGTGAGTTAGGCACTTACGAGCTTAACTCTCATTATAAGTCAATGGGACTTATGCTCCTAAGTGCCTAAATCATTTTTGAAAATGGGAGTTAGGTGCTTTTGAAAATTTCACCTTTAATCTCTCTGTGCCTCTGACACCCCACATCTATAAAGTGTGGATAACAACACTCCCTTTCTCTTATCCCTTCTCTGTCTTGTCCATTGAAATTGCAAGAAATTTTGGGGAAGAAGTATGACTCTTCCTATGTTTAGTGCAGTGCCCTGATCTGGGATGGTGCTTGTAAGTGTTACGTAATGTAAAATAATGATGATACAGTATATGAATGTCAGTACAGAAATTAGAGCTCAATCTAAGAAGGTCACTTGATGGTGGAGTCCTTGCACATGAATCAGAGCAGTCTCCTGTTGCAAACCCTCCTGCCTGTGAGAAGCAGGAAGAAAGCAGAAAAAGCTTCTCCTAGAAACAGTTTAAAATGGTCAGCACTTAGGTAAATAAAATTATCTTTCAAGAAAACAAAAGTCTCTCTTCTTCTTTAGAGTTGTAAACTCTGCCAGCTTTATCTTTCCATACTTTCCTGTTCCACTAGACCCTGTAGATATGTTGGCACCAAAGAATCAAATTACTGGTTGCCTCTAAACTTCAGTGTCCTTTGTGTTGATGGACAGAGTCCCTGCCTAAGAAAAAGTAGCCATGTCAACTACAAGATCAGCTACCACATATCCTATGACCAGAATTCACTATGCCTGTACTGAATATATATTTTTATTGTATAACTTTAACACTAGGCCAAGGCTAGGTTTAGGGGATTAAGCTGAGGAGCAGTGGGTGAAATTATCTTTAGTTCTCACAGGTGAAAGACCCAATGAACCCTCTCATGTTTAAATGTATATGAACAAACCCTCATTTCATCAAATCCCTTGTCAATTGCTCCCAGCCCCTTGGGGGCAGACTAGCAACTGCACATGATTTCTCTCCTCTGAGAGAGAAGTGGTTTTCCAAAATAGGGGAGAGACTTAGGGTCCATAGGGAAAGGAATAAGATGAGTCAGTGAAGGAAAAAGAAGGAGAGATTGAAATGAAATGGTGGTCTACAATCAAGTCTCACACCTAGGCTCAAAATAATCTAACACCAGCCCTGACTAAGGGTTTAATTGAGCCCAACAGCATGGAACCGTACCTAGAGGGCATGCAAATCACCCGCAGATGCAAAGAAGGAGCTGACTTTACAAAGTAACTCCAGTGTGCACCTGTGATTTAGGAGGCAGATCAAGCCCCTAGGACAGTAAGAACAGTACTGTTATGAAACATATTCAACATTAGTAAACAGGAAGGTTACTGTATACAGTGCAATAGTTTAGTACTTATGATTCCATGTCTAGGTTAATTTTACCAAAAATAACCAAAATCTTTCAGAACAATCCCAGCAAATCTTAACTCTTGATTGCTTCAGGCACATAGAAGTTGTCTTGGACCTTTGCACCAACATATAACTGGGAGGCAGTCTGAAAGACTTTACATAGTTTATGCAACACCCTTATTTGTTTTAACATTCCATATTTGGAGGTCAAACTGTTGGCAACTTTTGGCAAAACAGATACTGATACCACTTCATTCTTTCTCTCTCTCTCATTCTGAGATTAATTTATTTTCAGCCACCTACTGAATTGTGTGTGTGTGTGTGTGTGTGAGAGAGAGAGAGAGAGGGCACATGACTGAGGGATTACTTTGAATTTTCCTCCTATCACTATCCAACCTTTCCTCTTTCAGTCATACTAAGAAGTCAGTATCTAATTTAGAATCAACCCTTGCTCTGAATGATTTTTGACTTCTGTGAAAATATGCTAATGAGTAAAGTATAATTAATATAAGAAAATGTTGAAAAATATGGCCCAAATAACAGCAGTCACTGAAAAATGCACAGCCCAGTCCTAGTTAGTTTTTTTTGGCTCTTCTGCTTCCTACAATTTATTCCTATAAATTCCATAGGGAAGGATATTGCACTATAATAGAAATTGCCTGGGAAACTGTAGATTCTTCTATACCTACGGGAATGGGCTTTGAACTTTTCACTGATTACCACACTAGTATAAATGCCTATCAATGTAGATAAGCGTACCCTTGCTGTACCTAGAATTTTGGCTCATGCCTTTCTCTTTCCTGACAGATTGAATGCAGAGCTTGGCAATACATCCAATCTTGCTATACCTCTTACCGCTTGAACATAGTTCATGTGAATGGGAGCTTTGTGTGGTGTAGCTGCTGCCCTGGCAGAACACTGCACATATTTCTATAGCAACTATTTCTAAGGATTTGGCATTCACTTATTCTAATTGCTCTACATAAGGCCAATGGATCATAGCTAATACACAGTGAAGTGACTATTTTCACATTTAATGTACAAAGTAAGGCAAAAAGGTGGTGTAAAATATGTGGCAACAGACCGCACAATGACATTTTGTTGCATGCATGCATGGAACAATTTAAACTGTACCAGAATTATAGTCTCCGCAGCATGGCCCTGCACCACTGGCATTTGGGGAAAAGATGTAATTTGATTTTATTTCTGGCTCTGGTTCTATTTTGCTGTGTGACCTCTGGAAAGTCACTTAAACTCTCTGTGCCTCATCCATAAAAATTAGAAAAACACTATTTACCTTCCTCTCAGAGGCATTGTGAGGCTTAGTTACTGAATTTTGTAAAGCCCTTTGAAACTCTCATATAGAAGGTGCAGTAAGGACAAAGTACTATAATTACCCACCTCTACAGGAAATGAATTCCTCCCATAGTTGGGAGGGACAATTAGGCAAATTTTGTGTCCCTACTGCACCCTAAATCACCAAAAGTCACAGCACATGGTATAAGTACTGTTCTTACTCTAACACATTTGGCATAATGAGATATGGCATTGTGACCCACCTAGCCTGTGACTTTGCCTCCTGCTTCCCCTTAATTTGACATTTACCAGAGTTTACACTCAGCTTTCTTCGTTTTTCTTTGTGGTAAGTTTCCAGCACATCTCCTTCCAAAGATATCCTTTTTATTAGGATTGAAAGTTTGTCACTGATTTGTTCCCTAAGAATTATGGATTATTCATGGTCACTCACCTTCTTGTCTCTACAGTTGCCCAGAACCAGCCTTGGAAACTATAGTCATATGTCCCTAAATTTATTTGGAAGGACTCAAGACAATATATTGTCAGCACATCATACAATTGTTTTTTCCCTGTAGAAGGTAGTGCTGTTTAGGCTGCTACTGATGGCACAGTTTGCCTCCCTGCAAATCAGCTGACTTGTTCTTTGAGCAGCCAATTTTACCTCTGGCCATAAGAAGCTATGGGAAGCAGTCAACACATCAGCAGTAGCCTAGTTTAGTGGACTAACTATAGGACTGGGAGACTGCATTCTATTTCTGGCTCTGTCACTGACTACTCATGTGCCTTAGTTGAGACATTTGGGGTACTATCTGCAGAAATGCCTAAGGACCAGATGGGAGTTAGCTGCCTAAGAGCTTTTGAACATCCAGCTAGGCACCTGTCTCCATCATTAGGGCCTAAATACCTTCAAAAATCTGTCCCTAAGTGACTGAGGAACGTAAACTTCATTTTAAAAAAATGACTTAGGCAACGGGACTTAGGTTCTTAAGTTGCTTTTGAAAATGAGAATTGGGTACTTTTACCAGTTGGCTAAAAATTTTCAAATTGGGCACCTAAAGTTAGATATCTAAATCCATATTTAATCACATAAATAACTGACTTCAAACCAAGTCGTATAAGTAAATTAAATCCAGAAAACTTTATTTGTTCTGAATTATCAAACCCCCCCCCTTTTTTTTTTTTTACATTTTTACTAAGCAAAAGATAGGATTTTTTTTTTTGTAGGATTACAGTTCTTCTTTATTTGAATGGGACAGTCTTCATAGAAACACATATATTCCAACAGTTACTCCAGTGGGAATGAAAAGACTGTGCGGACTTTGTATTGATAAATGGTCATTTGTAAAATGGATGAAAACAGTGATTCTAATCAGTCAGTGGGAAACCTAAACACAACATTTGCAATGCTTCATTCCTCCAGTGTTGCTGGATAATTTCCAGCAAATAAGACAGTGAATCATACCTTCAGGTTATATAAAAATCTTCTCTCCCTCCAATACATACGTTCTGATAAATAATGAGGGTCTTAGGCTGTTTAAGGAAGGTAAATACCTTAGATGACATCAGAAAATTTGCCTAACTGGCATTAATGTGAGAGATTTCTAAACAACAAACTATGTGAAGATAATCTTCCGAAAGGAAGTAATGCAGTGTAAGCTTGCTAGGTCTACAGAAGGAGAAACAATAACGTAGAGATGTCAGCTGCACTAAAACCTCAGTGCAGTATTGCCATTTATCATCATTAGGCAAAAAATAACATTACATAAGAACAAAGGACATAGAACTGGAAAGGTCGCCTAGTCCAGTTCCCTGCTACCTCAGGCAACCTCATCACAGAGTCCCATTCATAAACGTATCAAGCTCGATCTTAAAACTAGTTAAGTTGTTTGCCCCACTCCTCCTATTGAAAGGCCATTCCAGAAAAAAACCACTCTTCTGATGGTTAGAAACCTTCTAATTTTCAGCCTAAATTTATTCAGAGATAGTTTATATCTATTTGTTCTATTGTCCTTTATCTTAAATAGTTCTTTTCCCTCTGTGGCGTTTAACAACCCCCATCCGACCCCTGCTTTATTTATAGAGAACAATGATATCCCCTTACAGCCTTTGTTTTGGTAAGCTAAACAAGCCAAGCTCTTGTAGTCTTCTCTCTCCATTCCCAGATCATCCTACTAGTCCTTCTCTGTACCTGTCCAGTTTTAATTAATCTTTCTTGAACCTGAGTGATCAGAATTGTACACAGTATTCCAGATAACGTATTACATGTGCCTTCCTTGTACAATGGAATTAATACTTCCTTTCTCTACTGGAAATACCTTACCTGGTTCAGTCATCCTGCAATCAACTAATATATCCACGTCTTTCTCCTCCTCCTCTGTTGTTTCCAACTGATGAAACCCAAGTTTACAGCACAAATTATTTGTATATATTCATAAGTGTCTGACTTTGCACTTTGTATTATTAAATCTCATCCCATTACTATTACTCCAGTCCTCAAGGTCATCCAATTCTTCTTGTGTTATACTCGGAGCCTTCTCTGTATTGATGATACCTCCCAAGTTTGTCATCAGCAAATTTCATTAGCACAGTCCAAATTTTTGTGCCAAGATCATTCAAGAAAATATTAAATAAGATCTATTCCAAGACTGATCGTTGAGCAACTCAGCTAGTAACTTCCCTCCAGCCAGATAGCTCTCTTTTCCGCACAACTCATTGTTGTCTACCCATTAGCCAATTCATTATACAATTTACAAGTCTTGAACTAATCTCCATGTTCTCCATTTTAACCAATACTTTCTCATGTGGTAGTGTCTAAAAATCAGCTATTTTAACAAGGAAATATATCAGTTTAGTCTGACATAGTCTATCTTAGTAAACTCCTGGTGCATTTGATCCCATTTTGGGGTTACCTCCATGTCTTTAATGATTCTTTCCTTTAAAATTTGCTTCAACACCTTCCATATGATTGAGGTAAGACTAGTGGTCCTGTAGTTGCCCAGATCACTTTTGTTCTCTTTCCTAAATACAGGTACCATGTGTGTTTGCTGTTCTCCAGTCACATGGCACCACTCTCAATTTGACAGTATCATCAAAATTCCTTGCGGCTGGATTTGCAATTTCATTGCCATTTCTTTCAGTATTTCTGGGATTGAGATTATCTAGTCCCCCAATTTCTGCATATTAAGCTTTATAGCTTTTTCTTTCACCTCAGTCTGGTAATTCCCATTTTTATATACTTATTCCCATCCTACTTTTGCCCCCCATGTTCTATATTATCTTCTTAATTGAAAACTGAGGCACATATTCATGTAGTTCTTGATCCATACCTCAGTTATCCTTAATTTGTACTTCATCCTTGCTTCATAGTGGCCCCGTTTCTTTTCTTGCTCTCCTTTTATTTTTATGGCTAAAGAAACTTTATTTCATTTATTTCCTTTACAATGTCTAACTCAGATGTTTGGCAATTTCCATGTAATCCCTACGCTTCCTGACCTTCAAGACCTTTTGCTGATCAGTCCCTTTTTTGCATTCTCTATAGGTTATCTGCTTACTCCTAATATCCTTTTTGAGGTGGTTATTTATCTTGTTAGGAATGGATCCCTTCCCTACAAGTGTTTTCCCAGGGTTTAGGGTACAAATCCCAGATAGTTTTTATGCCTTTGAGTTAAAGAAATTCCAACGTCCCTCCATATTTCTGTCCATGGGCTATTCAAGCCCAATTGACTTCACTAACGAGTTTCTTAAATTTCTCAAGATTTGTCCTTTTGGGAGAACAAAAACAATTATCTTCCCATTTAATTTAAATTAAATCATTTAATGATTACTCACTCCAGGGTTATTTTCTAGGACCAGCTTTTCTATAAAATCCTCATCACTACTTAAGAAATTCAAGTCTGAGGGTTTGTATATATAGCAAATTAGTGCATAGCAAGCTCGGGTGTAAATCTACACTGCCCTAGCATGTTCCACACTAACTGTCTGTGTGGACCCTTCTGCTGCACTCAAAAGTTCCCTAGTAATGACTGCTCAGAGTTATGAACACCTCGGGAATGGAAGTTTTTCACAACTCTGAAATGTTTGTAACTGAATAAAACGTTATGGTTGCTCTTTCAAAATTTTACAACTGAATATTAATACAGCTTTGAAACTTTACTATGTGGAAGACAAATGCTGCTTTTAACCATATTAATTTAAATGAAACAAGCACAGAAACAGTTTTTTTAAACTTTCCCTTTATATTTTTAGCAGTTTACGTTTAACATAGTACTGTACTGTATTTGCCTTTTTTGGGGGGGCGGGGTGGGTCTCTGCTGCTTCCTGATTGTGTATTAACAATTCCAAAAGAGGTATGTGGTCGACTGGTCAGTTTGTAACTCTGGTGTTTGTAACTCTGAGGTTCTACTGTATTGCTGTTTCAAACAGTAAGTTTGAAATGTAGAGATGCTTCGAAAAGCAGTACACAAAGTACACTAGGGAACTTTTATAGCACAGCAGCAGGGTGCTCACAGACTGTTATTGCACAGCATGCAAGGGTAATGCAGATTTACACCCCAGCTTGCCAGGTACTAAATTGCCATATACACATACCCTAAAACGAAAGCACCTCTTGTTGGTACAGTGACTATTTCATGAAGAAGTCTGTTGGCGATCACATACAGGAATAACTGGGCCCTATCATTATTAGTAGCATTTACTGTCCACTCTATATCTGAGAAATTAAAGACACCTGTAATGATAAAATTTCCCATAGTATTTCTCTAATAATATTAGATTTCTATCCATATCTAAATTTGGGGTCTATAGCAAATCCTTAATACTACTCAGTAGAACCTCTTTTACAATCCTTTCTTAAACTGATTTTGACCCAAACCATTCTGTTTTATCCATGCTATTACTTCATATTTCTTTACAGTCTACTCCACTGACGAACAACATTATCTCACCACCTTTACCTTTGTTTCTATCTTTCCTGAAGAACACGTACCCCTAAATACCTGTGTTCCAGTCATGATTACTAACCCTTTAATATCTGGCTTCACATCCTGTACCAGTAATTCTTGTTCATCCATTTTATTGGTCAGGCTCCTTGCATTAGTGTACAAACATCTCAGCTGTTTTGTTCTGACCTCAACCAATTTCCTAGCAGGATTAGCTATAGTCCTTTTGCTAACTGTCACATCTGCCTCCTTACTGTTCCCATCAATCCTAATATTTTCTTCTTCCTTGCTGGCCATACTCCTATCTTTTGGAGTTCCTTTATCCCTCACTGTATCCTCATTCACCTGGATTTTCCTCTTCTTGCATATTAAAACCAGGTATGGAGAGTACATAATTTTCTCTTAACTCACTTAATTTCCTAGTGTAAAACTCCTCTTATAAATCATGTCTACCTCAATCACTCCAGGTACACAGGTGGAGTCCATCAGGCAAGAAATATCTTGTTTCCGTGAATGCTTCACAATGGTTGAATATCCCAAAACCTTCCTCATAGCACCAATCCTTGAACCATCTATGAATCTTCATTATCATTTCTTCACACTCCATCTCTAAAGACCAGAAGTATTCCACCGAAGATCACCTGAGTCTCAACTTCTTTAAGCATCTTCTCCAGACTGGTGTAAACATCCTTGATCAGTTCCAGTGAGAAACTGGAAGTGTCACTTGCTCTGACATGAAGCACAACCAGTGAATTTTTCCCCACTGCCATTAGGATCCTTTTCAGCCTCAGGTCCACATTTCATATCCTTGATCTAGACAGACAGCACACACTTTTGTTCTTTGGATTTGCTCTGGTGACAAGCCTGTAGATTCTTCTTATTAAGGAGTCCCAGGTCATATAGACCTGACTCTTCCTGGTGTTGTTGTGAAGCTCAGGTTCCTTCCCATCTGTTCGTTCTTCTGTCTGCAGATAAGTCTGTCTTCCATTCTGTCTCACAGTCCACTGTATATCATCCCCATCCTTTCCAAGACTCAAGGCCCAGTCATCTTATTGTCTCTTCCTCTCTTCTTCTGGAGCATTTTTCATCATTGCCAGTGTTAGCAACATTTTGAGACCTAATGCAGACAGCCTACTGGCTTCTGACTAGTTTTCATCATGGTATTATCTTGCTGGGAGAAGTCCAACTAACACAGTGCTGAAAACACTGTTGTAAGAGAATGGGCTGTTTACACTAGAGCTCCCAGTGATGTTATCATAACTAGGTTACAACAATGGACAATATTTTTCAAAAACTTCATTAACCTTGTGTAACGTTATTGACATGAACTGTGACCATATAGATCATTGTTGCAACCACTGTTATATATTTGCAGCAAATGTTGTACAAAGGTTGTCGAGTGAGGTGTCTATGAAAAGATTATGATTTGTTGGTTATGATTATGCTATCTATACGTGCGTATCATTTTTGTATTTGAAGTTATGAATATTGGCTATGTACTTGTATCTCAGTGTGTTTGATTCTAAATAGCCTCAGTGAAGCATTTGGTCAGTTTCTTGAGAAAGGACTCTTCAGATTAAGTGCCTAATCAGGAATCACTTAACTGACAATGGACATTGGGAAATTCCAGTCCACATATGAGAAGCCTCCCTGTGGATGTTCAAGGTAGCATGTGAGCAATGGCTGCTATCCCAGTAAAAAAGTGAGTCATGCATGGACATGTGATTTGCCCATGTGACTCCAAACTCCATCTTGCTGCTGTGATTTCCACAGTAAGAATGAAGGGGTGTCCTTCCACATGGCAGAGGATATAAAAGGCCCTGGAACCCCCTCCATTTTACAGGAACTTTGCTACAAACTGAAGCTCTGAACAAAGGACTGAATGACCCATCCAAGCTGTGGATGTACTCCAGACACTTTATTGGAACCTTTTGTTTATTCCATCACTGCTACAAGCCTGAACCAAGAACTTTGCCATTACCGTATGTATTTGATTCCATTTAGCCAATTCTAGCTCTCATCTATATTTCTTTCTTTTTATGAATAAACCTTTAGATTTTAGATTCCAAAGGATTGGCAACAGAGTGATTTGTGAGTAAGATCTGACTGGTATATTGACCTGGGTCTGGGGCTTGATCCTTTGGGATCAGGAGAACCTTTTTTCTTTTACCAGGGTATTGATTTTCATAACCTTTCGTCCCCATAAGGAATGGTGCTGGTGGTGATACAAGGGAACTGGAGTATCTGAGGGAATTGCCTATATGACTTCTGGTTAGTCAGTGGGGTAAACCCGAAGTCTTCTCTGTTTGGCTGGTTTGGTGCCTTAGTAATAAAGGACACCCAGCTTTGGGCTGGGACTGCCCTGCTCTAAGCAATTTGTCCTGAACTGATACTCTCGGTAGTGTCCTGCCAGAGGCCGCTTCGTTACACCTCGCTCTTAAAATACATTCAGACACTGGTTCAGCTGTACCTGATGGTGACACCCATTGCTAGCAAGGGATGCTTACGCTCTTTGAGCCATCTATTTGTTTTGTGGAAGTGAGTCCCCTGCAAGGTAGAAGAATAAAAGTTATTGCACTTTGGAACTGAGCTCTTTCAGCTCTGAGATCTCTAAGTAGTAATTTACAAAGACACGAGCTGCCCACACTGAAATAAACAAAACAAAGCAAATGCTTTCAGCTGCAAATGACTCCAGCTCATGGCAATGTATTGCCCAGATCAAAAATCAATACTGAAAAATGGACTGAGCAAAAACAAATTACCTGCAGTAGTGACTTGGACTTGTGCTGCAAATTTTTGTTGTTCTGGGTTTTTTAACCCTTTCAGATACCCTATAACAGCCAAACTGAAGGTGAGATATATATTTAAGATCTTAACTCCTTAGAAATAAATTGTCTTCAGGTCAAATTGTGTTTTGGACAGAGACATTTTTGCTGAAAAAAATGAATAATCATGGATGAGGTAGAGTATGATTGCCAGTTATGGGCATCTCTTACAACACTTGCCAAGTGGAATTATACTTGGCCACTCAAGACATGGCTTGCCATTCACTACTGACAATACAAATAAGATTTAAAAGATTGATTGTGTCTGTTTACTCTTTATCCTCTCCCTCTCTTTGTTTTCATGAGGTACGTTAGACACTAATGCGCTGCAGTTTGTAAATCAGGTCTGCAGTCCAAACAAGTTAAGGAAAGTGATCAAACCAATCCATCATAATGTAATTTTGTCAGACTGACAGATTCAAATTGGCTGCTGAATCAGACTGCTAAAAAACGAGCATTCAAGGCTTTTCACAATGTTAATGTGCTGTCGTCTGTCCTGTTAACTTTTATTCAATTAAACATAAAAAACCCAGTTACTCACCTTCTCATAACTGTTGTTCTTCGAGATGTGTTGTTCATGTCCATTCCAAGCAGGTGTGTGAGTGCCACGTGCATGCCAGCTGGAAGATTTCCCTAAGCTGCTTCCATAGAGTCAGCCTGGGCACCCCCTGGAGTGGTGCCTCCAAGGCGCCCTATAGAGGGGCCCGCTGACCCTCCACCTCCTCAGTTCCTTCTTGCCAGCACTCCGACAGAGGTGAACAACACGTCTCGAAGAATAACAGTTACAAGAAGGCGAGTAACCATTTTTTCTTCTTCGAGTGATTGTTCATGTCCATTCCAAGCAGGCGACTCACAAGCCTGAGTTTAGGCGGTGAGATCAGAGTTCACTGCAGCTTGAAGCACTGCGCGGCCAAAAGCTGCATCGTCTCTGGCCTGATGCATGATGGCATAGTGCGATGTGAAAGTATGGATTGAAGATGATGGGACAGCTCTGCATATTTCCTGTGTCGGGCCCTGAGCCAGAAAAGCCGCAGAAGAGGTCTGTGCCTTTGTGGAGTGGGCCGTAATTGGCGGGGCAGGCACCTTAGCCAGACTGTAGCATTCGCGGATGCAAGCCATGATCCAATAGGAAATACCGAGAGTAGAACCCCCTGTCCCTGAGTTCCTGTGGAACTTCCTCCACAGCCCCTACAGCAAGGAGGGACTGCACTTCCTGAATAAGAAGTTGCTTGTGAAAGGGGTCCCTGAAGAGGGACAGGGAGGGGGGCCGGTTGGGTGGGAGGGAGGAAAACTGGATAGAATATCCCCTCTCTACCGTGCAGATCACCCAGCAGTCCGACGTGATTTGGGACGAGACACGGTAGAAGGGGGACAGACGGGACGAAAAGGTAACATTGGTAGGATCCAGAGTTCTGACTGGTAGGTAGTCCTCGACCGCAACATCAAATTTGGGGGTTAGGCCCTGACAGAGGCCGTGGCTGGCCCGAAGACTGTTCCGCGGTCTGGTGTTGTCTCCTTCTGCCACTCCTACTCCGCCTGCACGAAGCCTCTGGGCGGTTTTTGAGCTGGTACATCCGTGGGGCTGGCTGCGGCCTGAATTGTCTGCGCTGGGTGGCCAGAGTGTGCAGGCCGAGCGAGCATAACATAGCCCTTGAGTCCTTTAAGCTATGGAATCACTTGTCCATTTTTTCGGAAAACAGTGTGGGTTCTTCAAAGGGAAGGTCTTGGATGTCTGCTGGACCTCATGGGAAAGGCTAGAGACCTGAAGCCAGGACCCCTGCCGCTTCACCAGACTGGTGGCTAGCGTGCGGGAGGCTGCTTCTGCCGTGTCCAGGGCAGCTTGGAGGGATGCATACAAAATCAACTCCTCCTCCTCCACCAGAGCAGAGATTTCTATTCGCGAGTCCTGGGGAAGGAGCTCAATGAACTTGGACAAGGCAGAGCATGTGTTGTGTCCATACGGGCTCACTAGAGCCTGTTGGTTGACTATGAGCAGTTGCAGGGCCCTCATTGAGTAGACCTTCCTACCAAAGAGATCTAGCTTCTTGGCCTCCCTGTTTTTTGGTGTAGACCCTTGAAACCCCTGATGCTCCCTTTCGTTGGTCACATCCATAACCAGAGAGTCTGGGGGAGGGTGAGCATACAGGTGCTCATGGCCTTTGGAGCATAAAAAGTAGCGCCTCTCCATCTTTTTGGCCGTCGAGGCCAGAGAGGCTGGCATCTGCCAAAGGATGCAGGACGCGTCAGCTATTGTGTTAATCAGTGGTAGGGTGAACCTAGATGGCCCGAGGGAATCAGGATGTCCACTAACAGTCCACCTCCACCTCGACCTCCTCAGCCTGAATAGCCAGGCTCTGGTTGCCTCATTTGAGCAGTTGTTGAAGCACTCGGTTATCCTCCAGAGCTGGTGCCGCTGAAGTCCCCGTGACTGCTTCGTCCAGTGAGGAAGAGGAGGAAATCACTTGCAGGGGACCTTCCTCACTACCCTCAGCTCTTGTGGGATCCCGTGGCACATGGGTTGCATGGCCGGTGCAGATGTAGGAGGTGGCAGTGTGACCGGTACCGGGGTTGACGCCAAACAACAAGGCATGCTGGGTGGCGCCTGCAGCATCGAAGGCATGGTCCCATCAGTGCTGATGTCTGACGAGGCAGTGCCGGAGACTGTTAAGACAGTGGCACACTTCTCTCAGATGGCAGTGCCACTGGTGGAGGCATTTGCACCAGATCCACCGACGTCGAAGAGACCGACGCAGACCTGGAGCATGGACCATACACCTGCCCCTGGGCCTGATGGTAAGCCCAGGGAGTCCAGAATGACCACTGGAGGGCGGCCGCCATTGCTGCTGCCATTGTGCCGGGTAGGATCGCTGACTTCTCTGTGAAGCTAATCTCCTGCTCCTTGATCTACTGGAGTGGTAGGATTCCACCCCTGACTCTGAGGTTTCCAAATAAGACCAAGGAGGGGCAGTACCTACTGTCACTGGGGAGTGCTACCGCGAAGCCTGGGAGAGGGGCAGTCACTCTCTCTGCACTGGTGCCGCTGGAGCGGCGTGGGGCGGGGACTGTGGTGTCATCATGGCCACCTTGCCCCTCGATTCGATCGGGGATCAGACAGTCCCTGGTGGATCTTTCCTCCAGCGCAGGGAGGCTGGTACCGGGAGGCTTAACAAGTCTGAGGCTGTCTCGAATGCCTCTGGCATCAATGGGGGACACACATCCTCACAGAGGTCCAGGGACCTGGACCGAACCGGACTCAACTGTACCCTCACAGGTGCAGGAGTCAACTAACTTTGGGAGGAGCTGCCTGTGGCGCGGCTCCTCCCACCACACTTGAGACACTGCCAGCCTTTTAGGGCCCTGGTGGGGTGACCAGCCCCTCACCAGCCTCTTCTGTTTCGCGGGCACCAGAGATGGTGATCGTTGCCGCATGGAGGCCAATTTCCTATGACACAAGTCTCTCCAGTGCCGGAACTTAGAATTCTTAGACTAGGCCTGTCATAAACAGATAGGTAAGGGTTAATGTTTCTTTTACCTGTAAAGGGTTAACGAAGGGAACCAAACACCTGACCAAAGGACTAATCAGGAAACCGGATTTTTCAAAGCTCAGGGAGGGAATGTTTTGGGTGTGAGTCTTTGCGTCTGTCCTCCAGCTATGAGGGGATTTTTCCATCTTCAAGCTTCTAATCTTCTGTTCCCAGTTGTAAGACAGGTATAAGACAATATAAGTTTTTTATATGTTTTATTTACATGTGTGTAGTTGCTGCTAACGTTGTATTAATTGTATTCTTTTGAATACGGTTGTTTATTCATTTTTCTTTTAAGCAATTGACCCTGTATTGTCAACTTAGATACAGAGACTATTTTATGTGTTTTTCTTTCTTTTATTAACAAGCTTCTTTTTAAGACCTGATGAGTTTCTCTGGTAGGCAAGGAACGAAGGGAAGGAAATTCTATTTGTTAGATTACGGAGGTGAATCTGGCAGCCAAGGGAAGGAGGAGGAGGGGGACAGGTGAATTGTCCTCTCTGTTTTGTAATTCAAGGAGTTTAAGTACAGTAAATCTCCAGGATAACCCATGGAGGAGAAGCTGGGGAGGAATTAAAGAGAAGACAAGGGGAAGGGGGTTATTTCCCTTTGTGGTAAGACTCAGGGCTTCTGAGTCTTGGGTGTCTCCAAAGAAGAAGGTTTTGGAAGACCAGAGGGAGCCAAGCCCTGGAATCCTTGGCTGGTGGCAGTGATTATCAGATCTTAAGCTGGTGAATTAAGCTTAGAGGGTTCATGCTGAGCTTCTCATTTTATGAACGCTAAGATTCAAATCTGAGTAGAAGCTACGACATGGTCAGCAGCAGTGGGAGGTAAGAATCCAGAAGCCAGTAGAAGTATTATATTTTTCTTTTTTCTGCTAGGGCGCTTTTTAGCGGAGAAAAAGGTTTGGTTTTTAAAGGAGCTAGAGAGAAATTTTTTTCTGTTTTCTCTCAGTATGCTAGTTTGGCTTGCATCTTAAGCACAGGAACCATTAGGTTTTGCTCAGTTTGGCTTGCCATTTTAAGCAAGGAGCCATTAAGGTGACAAAAGCGGTCTTTGTTAAACATAGCACTCCATTGTGGAGTCAAGTAACCCAGCAAAAACACACACGGTAAATAAAGTGGCTTTTGTTTGTTTAATTTACAATATCAAAGCTAGCTGGGAAAACTTAAAACAAGGCATGGTGCCTGCGGCAGCCTCCAGGAGACAACAGAGAGCCAGCAGTTCAGACAATAAACACCAGAGGGCACCCCAACACAAGAAAAGCAGGACCATGACTGTACCAAGGAGCCCTGAAACAAGAAAGAGCAAAACGGATGCAGAGCACTACAAATCAATAGAAGTCATTGTGTTTCTTTCTTCTGTTGGTCCTCTTAGTGGTGTACTCGTCACATTTTATTCTATTCGTTCCAAGTGTTTTCTTCGCCCTCCGCTTTCGTTGTTCCGTTATCCCTTCTCTGTTTCCGATCTTTTCCTTCCGTTTGTTCTTTCTTTTTTTTTTTTGTTTTTCGCCTCTTTTTTCCTTCTTTTTTTTCTCTTCCTTTTATCTTGGTCTTTCTCACCAATCACGTGGTGTGGTGTGTGCGTGCCGCTGGCAACTGCTGCCCTGCGGCTATCGCGGTGATGTAGAAGTTCCTGACATGTTGTCTTGTCATGGGCTCTGTCCTAGGTGACACTGCTGTGCTCCCGCTATCAAGAAGTGGTGCGGTGCTAACCCTACGTTCCATCACCGCCGTCCCGCTTACGCTGCATTTACTTGTCTCTGCTCGGGATGCTACCACGGCACCAAGCAATGGCGTCTGCTCAGCTCCGCTGCTGCCTGTGAGCATGACACCTCATGGCCATTATCCTGCAGTACGTGCAGGCTCTGCTAAAACACGACGAGGAGCGGCGACAACAGGGTATCACGAGTAGGGATGAGGCATGACACAGACTTTCTCTCAAAGCATGGCCTTGGCAATTGGCCTCCACGGGCGCAGGGGTTGGATGCCATTGGATACACGTCTGATTTGGGGCCTGGGAAACCAGTCACACAGACTGTGGTGACCACATAGTGTTGCAAGTCTGGAATGCGTCGTGTGGCGGATTGCAGAACTTTCATGCGTAATGGGCACTTTCATGGAACTTGTACTTGCTTTCCCCGCGAGAGACGCATATCAGAGATTACCAAGATGAGGCTAGCCTCATTAGAAGGCAAGTGTCAATAACCACTCCTGGATAGCTTTTGCATGACGAACAGCTAGCCGGTCAGTTGGGAATAATTTGGGGTGGTAAATCTATCGTATGGGCGGTTGCAGGGATCAATAGGCCAACGCAATACATTGACTGCTGCTAATTAAGGGTAGAGACTTGGAAAGCGTGCAGGTAAGTGGATGGCGGGCTGCAATGGATTCCCTAACTGTGGTGGGGTGATGGATCACTGAATTCATATACTCATATTCTGTGGGACAAGAGCACACTTGGCAGCCAGTACGTACTCAAGGGTACTTTGTAAATGAATGCTACAAGCACTGGGTGAACTCACAAGGGATGTTTCAACCAACATCACTGTGGGATTGCGCCGGGAAAGATGCAGACACCTTGCATCTTCAGAACTCTGGTATTTTGTTGAACAGATGCAGGAGGAACTTATATCCAGACCAGAAAATTACTGTTGGGTGATGTTGAAATGCCTATAGTTATCCTGGGGACAGCTACCCTTAAGCATGCTATGAAGCTATACACAGGATCTGGACAGTAGTGAAGGAGCCAGTTCAACTAAGGCTGAGCAAGTGCCGAATGGTGGAGAATGTGGCCTTGGATGTTTAAACCAAGCTTTATGGCGCAGTTACTGACATCGGTTTAGACCTCAGCAAAGACCAATATCGATTGTTCGGCTGCTCTATTTGTGTGCTCTCCACAATACTGTGAGATTAGGGGCGTGTTTATGGTGCCGGGTGGAGATTGAAGCAAAATCTCCGCGCAGCAGATTACACGCCGCAGACACCCAGGCAGTTAGAAGAGCACAGCAGGGCGCCATGCGGCGACATCCCGCAAACTTGAAAAAATCACGTTTCATGACTGGCCAGGTCTAGTGTGACTGTTCTTTTTCCTTCGATCGAAATACCTGCCCTCTTGGTTGATTCCTACTTCCCTATAAAAGCCACTGACTCCCCCGTTCGATCATGCCGATCACCACTTTCAGAGGTCAGTAAAGTAATTGTTTTTTTCAAAAATCATGCATTCTTCATTAATTCATCACACAAATAGGGGGAAACCTTGCAAGGATAGCCAGGGAAATTGGTGTGAGGGAAATACTGGCGTGGGGTAGTGGAATGAGGAGGAGGACCAGGCGACAATACAGTTCATGACTTATTGAATGCCAGCCATCTGTTGCTTGGGCATCCACTCTGGGGTGGATGGCTGGGTGCTGTAGCCTCCCCTCTCGCGTTCTTCGGCATCTGGGTGAGGAGGAATGGGAACTTGGGAGGCCGCAGGCAGGGCAAGTATACTTGGGGATGAGCAGGCGAGCAGTTTCTGGTGCCTTGCTAAGACCTCTTTACCGCCGACTCACCAGATGCGCTGAGCATGTCAGTGTTGCTCCCCCATTAGCTTGGTGCTCAGCATATACCTCCTCCTCCGTTCTCTGCATGCTCCTCCCTCTTCTCATCACGTCACTTAACCTTTCCCCTGAGACTGCTGCCATTGTTTGCCTCCACACATCTGCTGAGTTTGCTCTTCCAGGGTGGCAGGAGTGCATGAGGCTTTTCTGAAAACATCTCGCGCAAGTGCATCTTTTTTGCGTCTTCTAAATCTCACTAGCTTCTGTGGATATTCAGATGATAGGGGGACCAGGTAGAAACATTTACGGACTGTGGGAGAAAGAAAAGGGAAAGTTTTTCCAAAAGATACATCTTAAGACAACGGGAAGATATTTCATCTGAATCAAGGGATTCACATTACATACGCCGCTTTTGCATAAGAATCTTATAGTTGAGTGCTGCCTGTTTGGTGGGAGACACACACAGCTCGGCCTGTGGCAATCCGAATCTCGGCTTGCAGGCAGTCTGTAAGACAAACGGGTTTTCAGCCTTCTTGAACTGCATTAACGCTTGGGAACGACCACAAGCAGTGCGTGCCTCTTCCATTACCAACAAAGCCTCATTGGTAGCCATTTAAAAGGAGGGGTTGTGGCTTTCAGGTGATGTGTAGCACAATCACTCCCCAACATTTCACACAATTATTGGATATTGTTTCATTCCCTCGCATCCATGCCACACACAATAATACACAGAGCATGAGGAGCTATCAGGGAAGATCCCGGTCAGCCGAACGGTAGCCTTCCACTAGAGTGGCTTAATCAGCAGAGAGGATTTATTTTCAGCCAAAAGGCAACGAGCCGAAGCCCGGGCCCATTTGCTGCAGGAGGTCTGTTCTGCAATGATTCCAGACACTTGCCGACGTGTGTGGTAAAAGTTAATTTAATTAAACTGCTTGTATTATATGTACAAATAGGTACAGCTCACAAGGTCTCATTCTCTGGCTTCATCGGTCCAGAGCCAGTCTGCAAGGTTGGGAGGGTATTGTCCCAGTGTGATGAACAGTTCCTGGCTCTGGGGGAGAAGGGCTTCTTCTGTCTTCCTGCAGTGTGCTAGTCAGTCTCCTCCGCCTACATGCTTTCCAATCCTCATCCTGAATGTGCATGAGATTCCCACCCTTTGCTAGGGGGTGTCCGACGTACAGTGTAGGGTAGCAGGTATTGCGGCCACCCCAGAAATGCATGCAACTGCATCATCAAATACTGACATGTATGGGGCTTCTGACCCGGAGCAACCGATCCCTTCGCATCCTTTGTTTTTTGGTAGGGCTTCCTCAGCCGAGGACATTTCACGTGGCATCTCTGCTAAAGTGTTCCGGTTGTAGTTCTGTCCGATGCATGGCACTTGAGATGTTGGCAAATATATTGGCATTTTCATCTTAGAATCAGAGTTCTGCCTGCACAGTTATTCTTCTCCCATACGGCAGTTGCAGATCAGTACTCCCGTTTGCGTCCAGGCTGGAAACTCTTTTGCGATTCGGGACTCCATGGTCAGCTAGATTGGTGTGATATGCTTGCCACGCTGCCAATACGGAAATGAACATTCAGAAAGTTTCCAGTGGCTCTTCCCTGTCTATTCTGCCAGTACATCGAGTTGAGAGTGCTGTCCAGAGGCGGTCCAGATGAGCACCATCTGGGTAGTTTTCAGGCCAATACCGTCTAATCGCAATCACACTACCCCATTCACCAAGTCAAGTTGATGTTAGTGCGAAAGCCCTCACAGGGGAGGAGTACTAGAAATGATTTTAAGAGCCCTTAAGTTGACAATGGTCGTCGTGGACACAGATGCAGGGTTAAATCTGACCGCTACTTGCTAAATTCACCTACACCTTAGTGGGGAATCAGGTAGGAGATTATGGCTTGTTTAACTTGTTTATATATAACAGTCCAAGGTCCTAGAATACAGCCAAGTCAACCAGAAAGTAAGGCAATCCTCTGTCTAGGGAATCTTAACTCAACAATTCACAATGCCTGCATCTGCAGAGACAGTGTGCTTGGGCTTGACTGCAATCAGTTAGAGACCAAAGCAGAAAGCAAATTCCTGCTGGCTCCATAAGCTCCTCTACCCCCAGCACTGCAAAACCAAGAGCTTACATCAGCAGCAATGTTTTCTCAATAACTGACCCATTTGCTTGCACACGAAACACACACACGAAAAAGTGAAGAGCTATTCATAGACAGGCATCATCGTCTTCGTGCATCGCATTTCTACTGGCCAGTATAGTCCAGCCAAAGTGGAGCTAGATTGATCGCGGCATCCACACATGAAAGCTCTCGATTGGTTCAGACTAGTTTGTCGACCAGTAGGAACAGAGCTTCCTTCTCCTTATTAAATTTTTAAAATAGGTGAATCTCAAAACTTACTTTTAATAAAATTCTACTGTAACGTTGGGCAAAAATTTGTCTCAGGCCTTGCAGCCCGGGTAAGGGCCAAAACATACAAGAATCCACATGCATAGCCACTGTATGGGGGCTCGAGCAGAAGTACCGTGGACAAGCCACAAGAAGTGGGTTATTCCGTTGTGTCTGAAGCCTATCTGCTTGTCAGCTCTCTTGCAGGATGCAGAGGGAGAGACGGTGGTGGACCGGGGAGCGAAATGGGGTGCGTCCAGTAGCAGAACCACAATCTCTAAATAAATCTACAAAATTGGGGAAGTCAGGCTACATGTTACTTCTCCACCTGCACCTTGTTAAGTGGTGACATCAGCCCCATATATACGCAATACAGAGTGAAGCAGAAGGTTACCTTAGTTAGACATGTTGCCTCTGGACTCATATTGTCAAAACAGACAGACAGACCAGACAGCCTGTGGGGGTTTACCTCTCCTTCCATGACTTGGCCATAGAATGAGCATAGTCTCATACTGGACATCACCCCCAGATATAAGCTTAGGCAACTACCTCAGGCAATCCTCATTCCTATCTGGCAAGCAGAACAGCTTAAAGTCGCTTAGAAAGTGGATTATTCTACGAGACAGCGTACTATGTTAGCAGAAAAAGTCTCCTCCGACCACACTTTGCAAACATAAACGGATTTGGCCTTAATTTTTCGTCAGTCTAGATCATTTCACTAACACAGTTTAGAAAGGAATTATTTTCTTTCAAGCCTGATAATAACGAAGGCTAGAGGTCATGCGTGTCGAGCACATCTCCAAAGAATGAATGTTGTATATAAACCCTAATAACAATTGGGGGCATTATCGACATTAATACCAATCGTTTGACATTATTAAATACACGATAGCAATAACTGCCATCCATATAGGGTGAGCTGTTGCTCAGGAGAATTATGATTGGTTGAGCTGAATAGCAGCCGTGCTTTTTACCCTAGCCTCTAAATTTAAAAACAGATGCTAATTACTCCCTTTTTAGTGTGTATTATTGCCATCTTAAGTAAAGTAAAGCTGGAACGGTCAGGGTGGTCATCAAGTACTGCGTCCTTGCCTAGCATTGTTACTTCAGAAACCTGAGTAATTCTTAGAGATTCTATCAATTGTAAGGGTGAATCGAGCTCGAGCTAATCCTAGTTTTACAAGACACACTATCATATATAAAATCCAAATAGATAAGAAAACATAAGAGGCGTTAAAATAAAGAGTCTGCGTAATGAAGGAATAGGGCACACACACACACACACACAGGCACATCATTGTCTATGGGTCCATCTTTCACCTCTGAATTTCATGCAGGGGATGGGATATATATTTTTCTTTTAAATGTTACCTTGAGTTGAAACACGAGGCTCTCAATTTATAATCTTTAGTCTAGTCAATTGAAAAGCTGTTTTTTACCGCAATACATATGGTCATCGGTAGGGTCCATGTTGAATAAGGCTGGAATCAAAAACAATTATTTTGGGCCACCCTAATAGCTCTACGTCGTACTAGGGTTTTGGCGTTTTAATAGCACATTTTCAAAATTCTATTAATTTTTGAACTGTATAGTGTGCCCTTCCATGTAGTCACTAGAGAGCTCTCAAAATTTTTCAGATCCTCACTGTTTTCCATTGTGACTGGTGAGCTAGTGCGACATACCATTAAAATTTATCGAATATGGTAGTATTTGTTAAACGTTTGCCCTACTTATTTATCTTTGTACGAACTAGCAATATATTGATTGATGAGCCTCGTTGGCGGATACTCATGCCGATTTAGAGATCTATAAAATCATGAATGGGTATGGAGAATATGGAATAGGGAAGTGTTATAGGGCCTTCACATTATACACAAGAAGCAGGGGTCGCTCAGAAGAGGACAAAATACAGGAAAGTACGTCTTCAACAGCAACGCTACATCAACCTCGGAGGCGCTTCGTCTGAAGTTGTAGGGGAGGTTGGGCATACTTGCAAGCCAAAACTATACCCACTTTTGGGTTCGCAAAACCGAACTCGGGCAAATTGATGAGAATAAAGGTCAGCAATGGCCATTGCCAACGAATGGTCAGAGTAGAGGGCAATCCCTCCTCCGTCCTATGTTCTGGGTGTCGCTAACTCTGACTGTGCAGAAGCGGAGACTGGACTGAGCAGACGGATGGATCACTCTATATATATGCCCTGATTCCGCCTTAATCTTCTGAATCCCTGGTTGCCTGGCCACTGTCAGAAAAATCAGGATGTGGGCTAGAAAGGAGCATGCGGATCCTGACCAGTATTGGGCCATCATCTATGTTAGTAGAGAGAAACCGGCAGACATCGGCAGTACCGAGATGTGCCGAAATATAAGGGTACAGTATTGGGACAAGCCGGGATACTACTCTCAGTGGTGTGTGGGTCGACTAACATTTCAAGTAGCGGTACTCGAAGTTAACTGAGATACTTGGAATTAAGTGCTATCACTACTGTAAGCGGTCTACAGGCTGGCTAATGACTGAATGCAGCAAAGGCAATTCAGCAATCTACATTGTCCATCTTCCAAGAATATCCTTTAAGTGTAAAAGTTGAAAAAAGACAAAAAAACATACATGCAGTTGAACAATATGCTTCTACGCTACCATCACAGTGCTTAGTGGCATGATAAACAATATTGTATACATATACGTAGACAGCATATCTCGCACCACCGACGCGCCCTTGTGTTTCTCGTCTCTTTCAACTCATCCATGATTGAACACGATATTGATGGGTCTTATCAATGTGAAACGAGTACACACATTCGGGCTGTTCTGGGGGCGGGCTGCCTTGTTCGATTTTACAGGGCAGATAGAAGTTTCTGAGCGAGGAATTATATAAAAACCTGATGGAGGCTAAGGCCTGTCTCATTTCTCAAAATGAACTATGAATGTTAAGAAATATTATGGAGCAAATTTGTTACAGTCATTATTCCTATTTGAGACATGAGAAACTCATTGTGTAGATTTCTACTGAAGTTTACAGGTCTGTACACTCTTATAGCAAAGAGCAGTCGCTACGCTATAAAACCTAATATTCCCTTTTCTATGAGCATTTCAAAAGGTAGGATTGATATCAGTTGTTAGGCCCTGCAAAAGCCAATCTAATATGCATTTTTCTCCATGGGAGGAACGTTTACCCGCATATTTCACAGACTATCTAAATATTACTTCCAAAAAGAAAATTCAGATAAATACGAGGACATGTACGCTGTAGTCGAGTGTGAGGTTATTCAAACTTTTCTCAATCTCAGTGTCGGATAAGGCTTGTGTTTTCAATATTCACATTTTACAAATACTTCGTCTAACAGGTCTTAGGTGTGTTCTGGCTAAAGTGCAGACCAGAGTGCCCCTAGCGTACAAATGTGGATGTCTAAGGAGTGTTGGAAGTATAGCGACGTCATACTATGCATATCATTTATAGACGATCAATCTTTCGGTACTGTGCAGTTCAACAGCACACCAACAGGCACCCACAACACACAGAGGAACACACCTCAAGTTTAATGGAATCTAACTACAGACTAAGCCAGACGGCTCCTGCAAACCGGCCACCGGGAAAGAAAACAGAAGTTTAAGGGAGATGCATTCTGCATATTTTCAAAAATTTTCACATGGAGGTCTCTTTCCAACTTTTTCTTCCTACTCCCCGGTATTAGCACTCACATCGTTTTCGAGTTTGCTTTGAAATCCCCCAAGAATTCAAAAGAAACAAAAGATTGGTCTCAGGAAAAAGGCTATTTTGCCACCAAAAATATTGTCTAAAGGAGAGTGAACAAGCTCAACTCCTACGCATATACACTCCATCGTGTACTCAAACTCTTCATTGACCAAAAATTCTCCTTTCATCGGCGCAGAAAATAACAAGATCGCCACCTTATTGATTGTAGATTCAAAGAGCTCTTTCAAATAATATGATACCAAATACGACACGTAATGATTATTGTTTGCTACATCCACTTATGTGTTAAATGGCGGGAGGCATAATCGGATCGAACAAATGGACAGGCATTAAATCCCATTTGAAGTGTGCCAGCATTTACAGTACGGGCCTTGCTGACTATAGACGCTGCAGACCCCGCATTATTACATACAAACCTAAAGTGTTGAGTTAAAAGCCTATTGAGGTCAAATGTTCTAGCCCACCGCATTTTATCATAGCTGATACAATAGAATTTGTAGAGTGAACATGTGATTTGGGACTATGTGTTAAAGAATGTTCATTCTGCGTTCAAAGCATCCTGCATCGTTAAAAATTAGGGATGTGTGAGAGCTAGCACTCATATCCATAAAGAGAGGTCACCTGTCGCCTACCCTCTGGAACACGAAGTATGATAACAGGGGATGATGAAGAGCCGGCGAGTTCTAATATCCCAGAACTACATATAGGTTTCTCCTTCCAACTACAAATCACGAGATGAGTAATCTATTCATAAAGCTTCTCTACTCAAATGAGTATAGCCATAGCCAGACCCAGGAGACAATAGTGTGGACAAATCTTTGTCTAGTTCATTTGTTTTTCTGTGTTCAATGTTCCATGCGGTGCGGACGTCGCTGTAAAGAATTCTCTTACAGCTAAAGAAGCTCGACATTTCCCTTTGGTTGAGGATCGCATGTTACAGCTGGCATCAACATAGCTTGTACCTCTCTGCTTGCGGTGAGCATTCATTCACTTGTGTTTCCAGGTTGGTCGCAGTCTCCTTCCAGGGTAGTTGGTCTACAAGAAGCAAGAGTTCTCCCTGGCGATGCCAGTGTTAGCTCCTACAGATTCTGGGTCGATTCCCTGGGGACCATGCGGGCTCACGCAAATAAGGTTCACCCCATTCAGACTTTGCGGTAAGAGATGAGAAACATAAGAAGGCGGAGGGGTCAATTCTGAAGGGTCCATTCTATGCCCAGTACTGTCGAGCCGACAGTGGCCAATAGCACCAGGTGCTCCAGAGTAGAGGGTAACCTAACAGGCATGATCAAGTGATCTTTTCTCTGCGGATCCTCATCCATCGCTCTGACCACAGAGGCTCAGGGACACCATTCTCGGGTTTACTCATGGTTCCTCAACTGGCTATAAGCCATTTATGGGACTTAACACTATGATTTTCCAGTTCTCCTTTAAAACGCGGTAATGCCGTAGCCCTTCACAAGCCGCCTCAGGTAAGGATGTTCCATCAGTGACTGTGCGCTGCCGTGAAGGAGAACTCCTTTTATTTGTTTCTAAACCTGCGCATCTTATTTCAATTTGGTGCGACCCCTAGTTCTTGTTATTAATGGGATAAGCAATAATACCAGATACACGTAAGGGTCTCCACAGCACTGCAGGGTTCGATTGAGATAGATCGGTCATCATCATATTTCCCCCTTAGTCTCTGTTTCTCCTTTTCCTAAAGCTGAAAGCGTCCTACGCCTACTTTACATCTCATCATCGCTTTGCTGGAGACCTGTCCCGAAAGCCCTAATTCATTTTAAGGCCCCGGTTTCCGAACTTTTTTCTCAGTGCCAGTATATCTTTTTTGAGGAGGAACAGGGCACCCACTATCTATGGTACAAACAGTCACAGGGGGCGAGATGTGGGAGATCGATTTGATTTATATAAGGCCAACAATATATTCTCAGTTCTTTGATCTCCTCTATGCCCCTTTTATCAGCATTCTAAGCCATCCTGCGGTCCCTGCGGGACAGCCTCCTGCACGGAATGCCGCGTGACATCTTCGAAAAACTTGGCCACCAGATCAGATACAAAAAGGATATTTGTTCCTGGCGACTTGGTTTGTATGCCTAAAAGTTCGGCACTGAGCCATCTGATATTGTAGCTGTAGAGGTGGGGTACTGTTTGTCCTACAGGGTGGAGACTGTACAATCTTAATCTCACGATTAATTGGTCATTTGGCATATTGTTCTGCCCAAATCAGCTTAGTTTTGGTGAGACTCTTTTTGAAGTGTCAGTTGCACAACGCTGCTTTGGTCTAACTATTTGAGCAGTTTAGTATCATCTGCAACCCTTTGCCCACCACTCATGTTACGGCACCTTTCGGCCAGATTATTTTTGGCCGACCCAACATTGCAAGGTAGGATTGGTCTAGACTCGAAACCTGGACGAAGCTTGGCATCCACGTCTGAGACATCTTGCGCGATTAATCTCACCTTTTTGTTCCCTGTACATTATTTAACCAGGGTTCTCAGGTCCATGGGGAAAGGACCTTCCCATTTGTGCATTGAGATGCGTTGGTCCTTTATCCCCATGACTAGCTTAATTAACGGTTAAGGAGCCTTTGGTGAGAGGACTTTGTCAAAGGCCTTTCTGGAAATCCTAAGTATAACCTATGTCCACACCGGATCCAACTTGTCCACGTTTGTTTGACTGGGCGGCTCAGAACTCATAAGTAGGACTCAGGTTAGTGGTAGAGGGACCTGCGGAAGATTTGTCATGGTGTCCTTTAGTCTGGGACTGGTCGCTCTCAGGGACAGGTACTTTAATAGGGTGTTTGTCTGTCTAGCAAACTGCTGTTGTAGTCACCTGGGAAGGAGTCCCGGCGTGTTTAGAAAAGCTGGCGCTTATTTGCTCACTGAATAGAATGGCGTTCGGCAGATTGTGGTAAAGCTTCCGCCTACCATTGCTATGGTATGAGCATGGTTGGATCATGCCAGTGCTAAAGCTGAATTTAGTTTGAAATTTGGTTTGTATTCTCGCCGTTGGACTTCGTTCCCCGCTTTGAATCTAGCCACACGACGGTGCCTGAGTCCCCGCTTGCGGGTTGATGCTTTCTGTCTTACCTTTCATGTAACAAAGCTATAGCCACCCCCGTTATTTGTGTGGGTGTCATGCGTTCCGTTGCAGAGATTAGGTTCACGTAATGTTATTCGCTAGAAACGAGCGCATTTTCCCTTTAACGCACGAATAGCCATGTTGACTACTGCTCCAACAGTCTGTGTTTTCCTATGGTTGTCGTGACCCTAATGGGTTATGTCTTAACTAGGCAGCAAGCTCTTATTGCCCGTACATGACGTTAGACGCGCTTACCGCTGTTAGTGGATGGGATCAACCCTTTAGAGTCCCCTTTTATCAAATATTCGCGCCCATGTACTACAGCTAAGCTCTAGTCAAGCTGGGTACCGAAGCCGATTTAAAGGACAGGTTTACAAACATAAGTTAAGTAGTTCCTCACTCACATTTGAGTCTCTTTCAGAACTCTTGGGTGAATGACATCTGGTCTCATGACTTGTTATGTTGAGTGTATCATTAATCGCAGAAACCTCCTCAGTCGGAACTTTAACTGTGACAGTTCCGTAGATTTGTACCTCAAAAGCCAGCTCAGGTTTGGGAATCTCCCTAACATCCTAGGCCGTGAAGACTGAATAAAGAATCCATTTAGTTTTCTGTATATGACTTTATAACTTTAAGCACTCCGTCCTTTTGTATTCTCGTCATCAGGGCCCCTGGGTTGTTTAAGCAGGCCTTCCTGCTTCTGATTATTAAAAACAACCATTTTGCTATTACCGCTTGGGAGTTTTTGGCTAAGCCTTCTTCAACTCCCTTTGCTTTTTATTATAACTTTGCCTTTAGATTTGGCAGATTTAATGCTCCTGTTCATTTGCAATACTAGGATTTGACTTTCCCTTTTAAAGGAAAGTCTTATCGTCTCTCACTGCTTCTTTTCACCATAGTTTGTTAAACCACAGTGGCTCTTTGTAGTTCTTTTAACCTGTGTTTCTTCCCGAATTGGGGTATACATTGAAGTTGGGCTCTATAATGGTCCCTTTAAAACACGCCCACTTCGCAGCTTGCCCAGAGGGCTTTCACACACAAGTTCTTTTCCCAAGCCGATTAGAGTACCTGATCATGACAGGCCCATCCATATATGTGCAGCTGAGGTATCGGGGAGCCAGGTCCTCCCTCTATACCTAAGCTGCGCTCCAGAGCCCCTAAATGGTAAAAAGCAACTGTGCATTACTCAAAACCTTTCCACTTCTTCAGACTTCGGAAGGCGCATTTTCATTGCTGTTCACATACCTATCAGCACACCCTCAGAATTTCTACAGGTGAACCACACCCCTCTGCCATTGGTGTGTTTCCGCTTGCCCTTTTGCTGGTTACCTCTGGCTCCTCGCCACCAGTTCCACTTCACTTACTAGAGCAGACCTCCGTAGCCCACTGCTTCCTTCTAGCATTCCTGCATGTCCTGGGGCCATGACGCTGCTTTTTAAATCTGGGCTTCCGTTCTTCCCAAAGGCCTTGCTCCGTCCCATCAATTACAAGCATGTAAAGGTTCCGAGAGCTGGCGCCCTGAACCGATGAGGATTCTAGCTCATCCTGTAACAGAAGAAAATGGCTCTCTCAAACCACCCTTCATACATGCAATTTCGTTTAGAAAGCGAACTGAGCTCTTTCTCCCTCTCCAGCCAGCAATGGTGAGATGAAGCAACTTTGGTATAACCACTTCCAGCTAATCAATTATCAGCATATTTCTTCCAGGATAAATTGCCCAGCATCTTAGGTTTAATAGGTATCAAGCCCGTCTCACTTCATTGAAAATGCTGGTGTCCTGCGAGATCTAAGTGAGGGCCTTCCACGAAGTGCAGTGGGTTGAAGCTAGTATTTGATGAAAATAGGAACAACTATGGTGCAAGAAGAATAGTAGAAATTATGTCCTCAAATATGGTGGTTTAAATCAGTACTTATTTTAACAACAGCATACAGATGTCCTGCATAACAAAACCTCTTGCAAAGTTTCAGTGGGACAAATGAACATGTCTCATAACTAACTTTGAGATCATCATTACACGATCACGTATGGACAAACTGAAGAGAAGAGACACAGTTAACTGTTTCACACTAGTCACTTATAAGCGCCAGGAGAGAGAG
>NC_133769.1:343471872-343518088 GCF_003597395.2 Chelonoidis abingdonii
CCTCTCCAGCCACTCCCCATAATTGAGGTCCCATTTCAGCGAGTAGCTGTGGATATTCTGGGTCCTTTCCCAAGAAAGACGCCCAGAGGAAAGCAGTACGTACTGACTTTCGTGGACTTTGCTACTCGATGGGCCCTGGTGGGGTGACCGGCCCCTCACCAGCCTCTTCTGTTTCGCGGGCACCAGAGATGGTGATCGGTGCCGCATGGAGGCCGATTTCCTATGACACAAGTCTCTCCAGTGCCGGAACTTAGAATTCTTAGACTAGGCCTCCTCTCCTGCTAACGGTGTCGGAGCACTGCGCACCGAGGAGGAGCTGCTAGGCACTGGATCAGCAGGTTCGGGGTCCAAGTGTGGCTGTAAGGCCACCTCCATTAGGAGCACTATAAGTCTCTGCTCTCGGTCCTTGAGAGTCCTGGGACGGAACCCCTTACAGATATGGTGGCCCTCTCCAAAGCACCTCAAGCAGTAAGAGCGGGGGTCACTCTTCAACATAAACTTCCCGCAGTCCACACAGAGTTTAAACTCTGGGAACCTGGGCATGCCCCTGGGGTGGGGGGGGGAGGACAAGGATTAAGTTGGGGGGGAACCCCCAACAGCCACTAACTATCTTACAACTAACACTAACTCTAAGACTATGAGAAACAGAACTATATACACGAATAGAGACACTGCTAGGCTTGCTGCGAGAGTGAGCAAAGTTCCAGCTAGCTATCACTGATGGTAAGAAGGAACTGAGGGGTAGAGGGTCAGCGGGGCCCTATATAGGGCAGCATGGAGGCACCACTCCAGGGGACACCCAGGCTGACCCTATGGACGCTGCTAAGGGAAAACCTTCCGGCTGGCGTGCACGCGGCACACATATACCTGCTTGGAATGGACATGAACAATCACTCGAAGAAGAACAGACTTTCATGTTCTCTTTAACATTATAGGCTGAAAGGCTTCTGATTGAAATCTCAGGAGTTGCTGGCCTGATCTATATTCCTTCCATGTATATCATCCCTCCCAGAAATCCAGGCAGCAATTTCTTCCCATGCTAACTACAAGCCTAACCACTCCCTACACACACGCACATTCACTTGCGTGCAAACACACATGCACGAAAACAGAGAATTTTCTCTCCAAGGCTAATCTTTTCCTGCATTTGCATGAAACCTAAAGTGAAGTATGATTAGGGTATGAATTCAAAGTAAAAAAACAAAAACCCACACATACCGAGCATTTTGACATTATGATGGTACAGTTAATGCTATGTGATATTTACTACTGCAGGCAGCGTTACAAGTTATACAAATACCAAATTCCCTAATGTATTCAATTTCCAGTCATCTTCTCCGTAACAGACTTACAAGTCACATTCCTGTTATTGCTTCCAGAGTGTAATTCAACCATGGGCAAAGTGTCAGAAGGAGTTTGAGGCACCATTCTCTTCCCACTTACGTTTTTAGAAACTCAGCTGGGCAGAAAAGTCACATAGGAGGGCCCAGCTCCTTGATTCTAGGGACTCTTCTAGGTCAGTCCCTTTGTAGATTAGAGCAGCCTCAGGACTGTTTTAATAAATGCTGCCTGGCTGTGGTCTCCCCAGTGTCCCCAGCTGCATCATCCATGTTCCTTTCCAACTCCTTGTGATGGGTGCAGCAGTAAGGGTGACACAGGAGCTGTTCAAGCTAATTCTGTGGCTCAGACAGAGAAGAGAAGGGTTGAGGACAAAGTCCTGAGTATAGCGTTTGATTTTTTGGCCTCTCAGTCCCTCCGTCTCTCCCGCCTTCTCTTCCATTTCCCTCATCATCTACGTTTCTGCCCTGAGGGGCCAGGATCACAGCTGAAGGTGAGAGGGTAGCTAGTTCTCATGTCCATTCAGTCATTGGTCTGTTATTTGAGATTGTCTGAAAGGGCATGAGTTATGATGATGGTTTTACTTCTTGTAATAGTTCAGTAGAAATTGAACTAGGGCTCAACAACTCAGTTTGCAGAGGCCATCAGAAGATAACAAGTTTTGTTCACAATTTACCTGGGCTGGTTGAAGCAGTGACCTGAAGGTAAAAGGCTCCATTATCAATGACAAACTTCCTATGCCATCTAGAATAGCTTCCTAAACCAAAAGTAAAAACAATATGGGAAGATTTTCATAGACTTTTTTTTCTCTCTCTCTATTCCCGACCATGGGATGATTTATGGACTGTGTGTTAGTATTCTATTAGCTCTGGGATTCACAGCACAGACAAATGCCTCCCTCTTTCTACATCTCCCTGGCACTAATTCATTTTCTTAAAATGGAATAAATTAACAAGAGTTAAAAATAAATTTTAATCAAACTTGTTCTATTTCCCCCTGTGGTTTGTCCTTTTGTACATTGTCCACTGGGATTTCTGTTTTGTTGTTGGTGTTTTGTTTTGTAACAGGATTGTTTTGGGACTCTGTACTTCTTCTTCTGTAGCTTTTGTGCTTTTACAGCCGAGGTACATGAGTGACTGTAGTAAAGAGAAAGCTTGCAACCCCTCAGCACCAGCTTGAGAGAAACAACAAAAATGGCATCCACACAAACTTACACACATCATTTATTTATCAGCAACAAGCTTGTCATCTTCACTGGGGACTCTGTCATATGTAGGACTTCATCATCTCATTCTGTTTTCACTTCTACACTGTATGAATTTGAACATGCAGGATGACGGAAATTAAAAAGCTGTCACTTTGCAGAGTCTCTAGCCTGTTGCATGGGAGACGTATATTTTTATTGTACTAATTGCTACTAACACTTCCAATTATTGGCTGACAATATGGATTCCTCCATCAACATGGCACAAAATGGAATGGACAAAACACTGGAAAATCTCTCTAATTATCACCAACCTATAAACAACTTTCCCATGATGAGTAATGGTTTTCTTATCAGTACTGCTAAATATAAGTTTCCAAATGCAAACAAGCACACTGTCCTTTCCTTACAGCTTCAATGGTTTTAGGTCCCATAAAGCCATTGGCATTTTAACCCAGGTTGTCTCAGTCTCTTCAGAATAGGGTTAAAAATCTGTCAGTTGCTGGTGCCTCACATACACTCAAACCCTCACCATTGTTAACAGTAATAGCAATGGGAAATTTCTCAGAGAAAAGCCTACTGAACACAAGGCCACAGAATCACAGAAGTGAGACAAATACCTGGAGATACATATCCCTAGCAATACAGAAGTACTATGTACAGTTGCTTTTAAGACTGTAGTTCAGAACTCAGATTCTGAAAGTTTTCTTTCCAGCTGATATTTGGCCTAAATGTTGTTATTCTTAACTTCATCCTGCTACTCCCAGATACATTCCTATCTACCACAATCATGGCTGATGCTTACATCCTTCAAATATCTGTAGGTTATGTCTTGGGTTTGTCTTATCAATATATGTTTAGCTTTTTTCATTTTTAACTCATAAGTCAGTCCTCCCCTAGTCATTTTTGTTGCTCACTTCCAAACTCTCTCCAATTTGCGAACATTTGAATGGTAATCTGATGTTCTGAATTGAATAGAATATAAATGCAACTGCATCAAAGCAGTATAGAGACTTATTTCTCAGCTCTGTGACAAGACAGCTCTGTATGTGCAGTCCCAAAACTACATTGGCCTTTTTTGCTACCATATAACATTCCAAATGTATTTCTAATTTGCTATCCACTATTAGCTCTAACCCGTTCCCTCCCATTGAGCCTATGGGTTGGATCATTTTCATCAGATACCTGATTCTTCTAAGAACTGACTCTGACCACAGTAGACTCTGACTCAATAAATTATCTGAATCTACTTTTATTTACAAATCACAGAGCTGCCAAACAAGCTCTGACCAAAAATAAATTACAACAGCAAAACAGTGCCTAAGTCACTATTAAAAATGGGACTCTGATTCTTAAGTCACTTATGTGTTTTTAGTAATTTTACCTAAGGTTTTGACCACCAAGGCTTCCTTGGGCAGATTTGGGCATTCATCCTTCCATTATGGCCAGCTGCTTTCTGTGTATATCTCAGTTTGTCAAGATCCCTCTCAGAAGTCAAAAAGCTATGTTGAACTCCAATCAGGGCTGCCCGAGGCAATTTGCCCCAGGTCCCCATGAGAGTTTTTCGGGGCCCCTGGAATGGGGTACTTCACTCGTGGGGCCCAGGCCCCGGAGCTTCTTCCACTCTGGGTTTTTGGCAGCAATTAGGTGGCGGGGGCTCCTTCTACTCCGGGACCCACTGTCTAAGTGCCCCGAAGAGCCGTGGCAGGGCGGGTACTTCTGCCCTGAGACCCGCCACCAAAGTGCCAAGTCTTCGGTGGCAATTCAGCAGAGGGGGCCCTCTGCCACCAAAGACCTCAGGAGTCCTGAATGCTCTGGGCGGCCCAGACCCTACTCAGAATACATTTGGATTCCCCACTGTATTACACTTATATGCACACTTCCAGAGCTGTAACAGTTGGTTAAATGCCTCTGACACACCAGGACCAAATTATCTATTGCTGCTTGGGAATATTTCACAGGCCCCTAAAATCTTTGATGGGATCAGTTTTAGTGTCAAAGGACCTCACCTCTCCAAAACAATAATCTCTAATTGTATTTCCATACTACAGCTGGGAGGTGGGATTCCCAGCACAGGTAGACAGACTCATGTTAGTTCAGCTCGACTAGTGCACCAAAAATAGCAGTGTAGATGTTGTGGCAAGGACAGTGGTTTAATCAAACCACCTGAGCTTGGCACCTGAGAGCTTGGAGCCAAGCCATGGCCTATGTAGCACGGTCCACACTGCTATTTTTAGTTTAGTAGCTTCAAAAGAGTTAACATAAGTCTATCTATCTGGGCTGGGAATCACAGCTCTCAGATGCAGTGTAGACAAGTTTCTGCCATTTTAGCTGAACATGTTTCCAATGGTTCTAGTAACAGTTTCAGGCATTTTTTTAAAAATGTACCCTGAACTCTAATACAAGCGTTTCAGAACAATAAAATGCATGATGGTACTGGAAAACACCTGCATATTTGGAATACAATGGGATTTATTAGACTTTCTGGAGCAGCACAATTTGCTGTCCACATTTTGGCTGAATAGAGGGACAAAAGGAAGCACCATACATGAAGCTCTCAGCAATGGAGAAGATCAGTCTAGGAGTAGATGGAGTTAAGAGAAGCCTTTGCCTTAACATTTGAATCTATAAGATCTAGGCAGTCTGCAGAAACTGGGCTGCTGTGATGGAACATTTGAATACGTAATCAAGGTTGAGACAAGTGAAAGAAGAGAGCAAAGGTTGTAGAGACAGCAGAATAACAGCAGTAGCGAGTAAATCAGGTGTACAGAGCAGAGCAAAAAGTTTAAAGAAAAGAAGACACTGAAAGTTTCAGCTTAACTCCTTGATATTTAAAGGGTATGTGTTCGCAGGGTACTTTGCATTACAATGATTCTTGATATTTGCAGTGAAAGGTCACAGTAATAATGAGATGGGTGTGAATTAAAATACCCATTATATGAAGGTACACACCTGGGAAGTTAGGTGCCTGAACCAACTCACGGAAAAAACTCAGTGAAGCATACTGCTAGCCTATATGTAGGCATCTCTATAGCAGCTGAAAGGGGGAGGTATGTAATGATAGTTCTATATTCTTAATTAGACCAAGTACATATACAGAAACCCATTTTATAAGTGCTTTACTGCATATATAGATTTTACTGGTAGCAATATTGCCAACCTCAGGAGGTCACAAGGCATGAATCAGACCACCAAGCTCATGAGACTTTTTATATTTTGGTGACGGCTGGTGGGTGGGGTGGTTGATCTGCCTTTGGATTTTTGGACATCTTGCCCACCTCCTCTCTATGTGTGTGCATGTGTGTGAGAGAGAGACCATTAACTATTGCACACTTTCTCAAGTTTATTGGGCGAGATGATTCATAGATTCATAGACTCTAGAACTGCAAGTGACCTCAAGAGGTCATCGAGTCCAGCTCCCTGCCCTCATGGCAAGACCAAATACTTTCTAGACCATCCCTGATAGACATTTATCTAACCTACTCTTAAATATCTCCAGAGATGGAGATTCCACAACCTCCCTAGGCAGTTTATTCCAATGTTTAACCATCCTGACAGTTAGGAACTTTTTCCTAATGTCCAACCTAAACTTCTCTTGCTGCAGTTTAAGCCCGTTGCTTCTTGTTCTATCCTTAGAGGCTAAGGTGAACAAGTTTTCTCCCACTTCCTTATCACACCCTTTTAGATACCTGAAAACTGCTATCATGTCCCCTCTCAGTCTTCTCTTTTCCAAACTGAACAAACCCAATTCTTTCAGCCTTCCTTCATAGGTCATGTTTTCTAGACCTTTAATCATTCTTGTTGCTCTTCTCTGAACCTTTCAATTCTCCACATCTTTTTGTGAATTTTTTTAAGCAGTGCCAGAACTGGACCAAATATTCCAGTGAGACCTGACCAGCAGAGAGTAGAGCAGAAGAATGACTTCTCGTGTCTTGCTTCACAACACACTGTTATGCATCCAGAACACGTTGCTTTTTATGCACAGCATTCACCTGTTGACATATTTAGCTTGTGGTCCGCTATAACCCGATACCCCTTTCTGCCATACTCCTTCCTAGATAGTTTCCATTCGTATTGAAACGTTGTTCCTTCTAATGGACACTGTTGCATTTTTCTTTATAAAACATCATCCTGTTACCTCAGACCATTTCTCCAATTTGTCCAGATCATGAATTGGATTATGACCTGTCCTCCAAAGCATTTGAAATCCCTCCCAGTTTTGTATCATCGCAAACTTAATAATGGCGCACGTTTATGCCAATATCTAAGTCGTGATGAAGGATAGTTGAAATAGAGCCGTCCGCAAAAACAATCTGTGGAACCCACTCATTAGATCTTTCCATCAGGATGGAACTATAAAAACTACTCTTGAGTACAGTTATCCAGCCAGTTATGCACCCACCTTATAGTAGCCCCATCTAAGTTGTATTTGCCCAGTTTATTGATAAGGATATCGTGTGAGACCGTATCAAATGCCTTACTGAAGTCTAGGTATACCACATCCTCCGCTTCTCCCTTATCCACAAGACTCGTTATCCTATCAAAGAAAGTTATCAGATTAGTCTGATATGATTTGTTCTTTACAAATCCATGCTGGTTATTCCCTGTCACCTTATCACCTTCCAAGGGTTTGCAGATGATTTCCTTAATTACTTGCTCCGTTATCTTCCCTGGCACAGAAATTAAACTAACTGGTCTGATTTTGGTCACTGCCGCAGGATTTTGGCCACATTTACCTGTCCCCTATCCAGCAATTCATTCTGCCCCAAGTCCTCCCACCAGTCTCCTTCATCCTCTCATTTCAGCTCCCCAGCAGTCCTCTCCTCAGTTCAGCCCCTCCTCCAGTCTCATCTCTGGTCCTCCTGAGTTCTTCACTCCCCTCTCTTAGGCCTGAGGGGGCTGCAGCGAGGTCCTCTCTCCCTCTTCCAGGCAAGGGATGAGCAGCTCCAGGGGCTCTTCATCTCCTCTGCTCCTTCCCAGGCCGGGAGATGCAGGGGCAGAAGCAGAGGCAATATCTTGTCCATAGAGCTCACAGGAGGGCAGGGGGAGAGAAGCAGCAGAGCTGTACTGGGCTCATTAGCTCCCTGGCTCCCTTCATGTGAGAATGACAAGTGGAGGGAGGAGACTTTTCTGGCTTCTGAGAGTTCTGGAGCGTCTCGCATTATTGCGAGATGAGCTCCAGCATCCTCTGAAATCATTCACACAAAAAAATAAAAAATCATGAGAGTAGGCAATACTGTGGCAGCACTGAAGATATTCCATCACATTTTTCAGTTTATATTCACTGTCAGGACTGAGATCAGTGAAGTTCCTGTGGCACTTTTCATAAAAGTATGAATGTTGTCTGTCGTGTTCTGGGAAAGTTATGACTTGGATATTTAACTTTCTGCCTAAATTCCCGAGTCTGTTTCAGCTGGATCCAGTAGTCTGTTTCTCTGCTGTGGTGTTGAGAAGTGGTTGCATGTGTTCCTTTCTGATAGGATCACAGATAATGGCAGTAAGTAGCTGTGACTTTGTTAGTGACAGTTTTCACATGTGGAGTCCCACAGGCCTCTGTCCTACAAGCCCTGCTATTCATGTGCCAAACCTCTGGGGGGAACCATGAGATGCTATGTATTGAAATAGAATTCAATTGGCCTTACTGCCATTCCTGGACATTAAAATAGCAGCAGCAAACAGAACTGCCATCCTTTATCTTTGCACTTTTTCTACAGGTGCCCCCAGTCTAGAACTGAGTCAAATTTTTCATCCAAAACTTTTTTAGGGGCAAGAAAATGCAGATTTTGTGGCACTGAAATGTGTCATGAATTCATAAGACAAAGTGGGTGAGGTACTTTCTTTTTATTGGACCAACGTTTAATATCCTAGGATCAGCATGGCTACAACTACACTGCATATAATGATTTTGTGCCAATTTTGATATTGGTTTGGGAAAAAATCTGTGAAATGAAAATGTTTTCTTTTGATGTTTATAAAATTAAATGTTTTTGGTTCAACCTAACTGTTACTTTCAAAAATTCCTTTAATTTTATTTTTAAAAAATGAAAAATGGTGTAAAATCGTCAAAATGGAATTGAAACATTTTGGCTGTTAAAACAAAATGTTTCATTTGACCTGAAACAACATTATTTTCAAAAAATACATTTGATTCACCAGTGGTTCCTTATCTATTTCTAAGGCTTTCGAGTGCTTATTTAAAAAGAAAATAAAGGACCAAATTTTAGCTATTTCAGAGACACAGTCTCTCTCCCACGCCCAGCCTTGCTGCTGCAGTTGAAGTTGGAAGTCTTCAGAGTGAAATTTCATTGGTGTTTTCAGCAAGATCTTCTCCCAATAGAACACACTTGTCTGTGTAATTCACTTTGACTGGAGGTCAGGACAAGTCTAAATAGCTCTCTAGAGCACAGGATTTAGGCATGATCTCTTTGCACAAGCTATTCCGCAGCAACTAAATTCATGAGCCACTCAGGTTCTGTCTTCATTGCAATACTAGCCTAAAGTTAGTAGAACTTGACTTCGCAGACCTTGGTTTGATAACCTAAAGTTTGAGCATCTGCATTCATTTATAACCCCAGGTTAGGAATTGTTGAACCCTGCATCCCAACCTGGGGCTTCTGCATCTACACTGCATTATGCAGGCCCAAGTCCAACCACCCATATCCAAGACTTCCTAGTGGCCTCCTAAAATGTGGCCACTCTAGATCTTTTTCGTGATGCAGGGAACGGGGTGGGGAGGGGGAGGTTACTAACCTTTCTGTAACTATTGCTCTTCAAGATGTGTTGCTCATGTCCATTCCACTTTAAGTGTGCATGGGCCACATGCACATTTGCTGGAGATTTTTCCCTCAGTGAGCCCGCTCTAGTGCCCTCTGATGCCATGCATCTTATGCACCTGTATAAGTGGTGCTACCAGGCCCCCACACCCTCCCAGTTTCTTCTTGCTGGTCAACTCCAACAGAGGGGTAGGAGGGTGGATCATGAAATAAGCAACACCTCTCAAAGAACAACAGTTATGGAAAGTTTCATAACAGGGCTGTCAAACAATTAAAAAAAATTATTTGTGATTAATCACAGTTTAATTTGCACTGTTCAACAATATTAGATTAGCATTTATATAAATATTTTGGGGGGTTTTCTATATTTTCAAATATAATCTTTGGGCTGGGGGCTCTGAGCTTCAGCGTTGCTCTGATCTTCAGGCCCTCTTGGGGTATGAGGCTCGAGTCTTCAGCATCTCTTGTGGCACGGGGCTCCTGCCCAGCTTGAGGCGGGGGTATCCCAGCCCCTCCACCGCCAACAGAGCTCTGGACTGGGACTTGAACTGCCCTATCACCTCCGCAACTCCAGGCTGGGGCTTCAGCCCCTCTCCCCCACCCCAGACACTCTGCAGCTCTGGGCTGGGGGTTCAGCAACCCCCGCTACTGCCTTTTGAGCTCCGAGCTGGGACTTCAGTCCTTCTACCACCAAGGCAGCTCTGTGGGACTTCCCTCCCTGCCCACAGATATGGGATTAATGCATTTTTAAAAATAACACATTAATTTTATTTTCAGGTAATCACAGGCATTAACTGTGATTAATTGACAGCCCTACTTAGTAACCATTTTTCTTATCCAAATGCTTGCTCATGTCCATTCCACATTAGGTGACTCACAAGCAGCACCCAAGAAAGTGGACTCAGAGCTCATGGACCTGCAGACTGCAACACAGCTCTCCCAAACCTGGCATTGTCTCGAACCTGTTGGGTTATAGCATAGTGAGATAAGAAGATATGCACTGGTGATCAAGTTGTGGCCATGCAGACATCTTGGACTGGAACTTGTGTGAGGAATGCTGATGAAGAGGCCTAAGCTCTCAAGGAGTGAACAGTCATGATGGCTGGAGGTGGTACATTCGCTTGCTCATACCGTGTCCAAATACAGGAGGTTATCCAGGATAAGATTCTCCGGGGTGACACTGGTAAGGGCTTTCATTCTTTCTGCTACTTCCACAAAGAGTTGTGCTGAACTGCAAAAGAGCTTAGTCCTCTTGATGTAGAAGGTGAGGGCACATCTAACATCCAATGAGTGAAGCCACTGCTCTTCTGAATTCTTGTGAGGCTTTGGAAAGATGACCGGCAGGAAAATGGCCTGATTGCTATGGAACTGCAAAACCACCTTTGGCAGGAAGGCCAGGTGGGGGAGCAGTTGGGTCTTGTCCTGAACACCGTGTATGGCGGCTCTGACATAAGGCCCTTGATTTCAGAGACCCTTCTGGCTGAGGTGATTGCTACTAGGCTAAAGTCCCACAGGAGGTCGGCTCATGGACCTGAGGAAAAAGTCTCTCAAGGCCTTTAAGAAAGTGGACTGTCATTTCATGAGAGAACACTGACCTGTCATTCACCGGTGGGTGGAAGGGCAAAGTTGCTGCTAAATTTTATAGACATGAGGGCCAGACCTTGCTGCTTAAGGTGGAGCAAGTAGTTTGGGACAGAATGAAAGGAAGAATGAATCAGAGAGACGTCTCTTTGGGATGCCCATATCCAGAAACACTTCCATTTGTTGAGGTAGGTAGCCCTACTGGACAGCTTCCTTCTACCGAGCAAGATCTGTCAAACTTGTTCTGAACAGACCTGATCCTCTGGGTTCAGCCATGTAACATCCAGGCAGTTAGGTAAAGAGAGCCAAGGTTCAGGTGGAGTAACTGGTTGTGGTCTTGACAGATCAGGTCCAATCAAAGCAAGAGAAGAAGTTAGGTTTCTACTGATAGATTCAGCAGCATGACAAACTAGTGTTGGTGTGCCCACCCTGGGACTATAAGAATAACTCTCGCCCTGTACTGTTTGATTTTCTGGAGGACCTTGTAAACCAAAGGAACCAGAGGAATGTGTAGTATAAAAGTTCTGTCCAAGGAAGCAGGAAGGCATTGGTGAGGGGGCCTCAATATTACAATGATAGGCTCATTAGGCAGATGTTGTATTGTAGCGTCAGGTTGAACAGCTGTTAATTTGCAATGGTGGATGAAGTAATCCTCACTGGTAACTTTTATATTCATATTTTAAGTTTGCAAATACATTTGGGATCTTTCATGATGAAAGGTCCTATATAAAATGTACATTTCATATTAATGAAATCTAGATAGCATAAACATTGTTGCACTACCTGCAAGGTGAGAAGTAAAATAGAGTAAGACAAATATGTGGGAAATTTATCATTGAATATCTAGCAAAATCTACTTATGCACTGATACACTATGAGAAATATTTAATTTTTTATCCCAAAGAAAGAGAGACCAAGAGGGAGACAATATGTATATACAGATACACCCAAACTTACACTGAGTAGAGCACCACTGAAATTCAGCTACACTGTAGTGGAGACAGCCAGCCGTCCCAATGTTAAATATTTTACACCAATGATCATCAGAAAGGATTACAGATATATTTACAAACTTTAATGAAGCAGAATGGTAAAGTTCCCAGTCCACATATGGTCTTTTTCTAATTGACTTGTTATCTTGCAGGAGGACAAGGAGAAATGGAAGAAAATTATTTAAAAAAAATTAAATAATGTCAGCTAAAAATTACAGAGAAGTGTTCTTACATAAAGATGTGCAACTTCATATTTTGTGTCTGTCATCTAGAGACACTGTAGTGAACTGTGCTTTAAAAATACCTAGGTGGAGAAAGAGATACTGAAGCTGCATGACAATAAAGAGGAGAGGGGATTTTGGCAGACACCTACTCTTACAAAAAGAGCATAAGACCTCGCAGAAACCAGGTTTCTTAGATCTCATCTAGAAGACGCACATAGTAATCTGTACATAACTCCATTTTATTATCCATGGCTAAATGACTATGGTAGGATTTACATATTTGCTTTCATGGCATTTCCGACCATCATTTGGGAATATAGCACACTGCATGGCAGCAAGGCTACAATACACCATTTTGTTTTTTAATAGTTCATAATACTCTTTCTGTAAGTCTTATCTCATTTTGACTTGAAACACTTCTAATTTAAATAGGATGTGGAGATATATAATAGTAGGGGAAAGACCCCAAGCTGCATGTTTCACTCAATACAAATATACCTCCCAAAATCTTCTAACTCACGGTCAATACTTTTCTTTGCATGGGAGAAAAGAATGAGAAAAGATAATTTATTCTGGAATTCTCTGCTAGTTATTTTTGTGCCTCAGCTAGACAAGAATGATGGACATTAGGAATGGAAGCTCCTATGTCACTTGGGCTTTAAAAAAAGTTACATTATATGAAACCCTAAGGGCTTGGAGCTGCAAATGGATCCATTCAGAGTCATTTATTCTCCCAAACTAAGTGCAATATCAGTGGGGCTCCGCATTGGTACAAGAGTATGTCTGGACAGACAGATACATTTGAAGAATCTAGCCCAGGGGTTCTCAAACTGGGGGTTGTGACCCCTCAGTGGGTTGGCATGGTTACTACATGAGGGGTCATGAGCTGTCAGCCTCCACCCCAAACCCCACTTCACCTCCAGCATTTATATGAGTGTTAAATATTTTAAAAAGTGTTTTTAATGTATAAGGGGGGGCCACACTCAGAGGCTTGCTGTGTTAAAGGGGTCACCAGTACAAAAGTTTGAGAATCACTGATCTAGCCCTAAGACAGACAGGTAAACTCCCAGACACAAAGCTTTTAGAGATGCTGAAAAATTGCTGAATTATGGTAGTTCATCTCATCTGTTGCCCACAGTGTTTAGGAAAAGGCAATTCTACTATTAAAATGTGAAGGGGTTTGTTGTTACTAACAACAAACCAGACCAAAAATAGATCTTTTAAGAATGTAAAAAAATGAAGGCAGCAGAATTTAATAGGTTCTCTGATGCACTGGAAAACTCATTTAGAGGGCTTTTTCTGTGTACATGAACAAGAAGGAATAAAGCTAATTGATCTCCAAAACAGCAAATTGCTTTTTAGCAAATGGCCCACAAGGGCACACTAAAAAACAATGTTAGAGGATCTTTGACATGGTAATAATTAAGAGACTGGTCAAGAGCATGATATAAACGCCCTACTGTTTGTTCTACAAATTACTAGGCCCCAAGAGTACTCCCACATATATGGAAATGTGAAAGAATACAGGACTTGAGTGAGGTAAAGTGGTAGTTCGACACAGTAGTATTAAGCATTAAATATTAAAAACAGCAAATCTAAAATGATGGTAACTTGACACCATGAACTAATTTATGCCTTTTATCACTGGGGTCTATGTACCATAAGAGTGTGAAATGACACTGCCACCAACAAAATACCAACTAAAAAGGAGATGAAAAAACCTAAGCAAATGCACTTAGAGGGCATTTACACGTCAACCTCCATATCGTCAAATTAAGACTTAACAGGAAAAATTAGGTACCATAATTGAGAAGTGGATACCATTAGCAATTGTCCAACCAATATCGGATGCTTTTGCTTCATCAGTTACACTTGTAAAGATAGCAGACCTATATTGAAATTAACATATTTTTCACTTGGTTCTAATAAATGCCTGCATAAGAAATGGATGAAACAGAACTTTAAGCAAAACATAATAATTAGGACAGTGGACTTCCCAAATGTTCACAGAAACCATCTTTTAAAATATAACTACTTGGTTTTCCAAAACCTTTCCAAATTCTAACCCTTTCCAAAGACCCATTTGTACCATGATGCCTACAAACCAGTCAACTAAATGGATGATTATTGTTAGGTTGTAAAAATTTAAAGAATTTGAGCTTAGTTCTCGTCTATTTGCACCTTGTGTAAGCATGTACACCTGAGCAAACTGAGTGTAAATGCAACCATTCTAATTTGGGAGCATTTTGCACATACTTTGCATAGGTTTAAGTGGTTATACAAGGTGCAGAGCAGATTAACCCAAAACATTTTAATTTAAATTTTTATTTCAAAATAAAACACTTGAATTGATGTTGCTTGTAGTTCATCCAACCAAGCAATACTGATGCCTAACTTGAACTGTAAATTAAAGAAGGCCTTGGGAACACTTTTAGCTCCTTCCATGAATGAATATCACAGTATATTTCAAACATTTATGAATGAAAGCTTGCTATATCCCCATGAGATAAGTATCAATAGCCTCATTTACAGAAACATAATTGAGTCAAAGAGGGATTAAGGATTAGATTAGTGTATAACTCATGAAGCAAGACACTATTCCAAAATGAGTAAAGAATCTGCCCATAAGTGACTTGCCGAAGGTAACACAGAGAGTCAATAACACCAATGTGACTAGAATACAGATCTCCTGATTCACAGTCCAGTACTTCAGCCATCAGCCAGTAGGCATACATCAACAGTGATTGTTCATACTAGGATAGGTCAAGAAGGAATGTCCTCCAATGATAAGCTATTACACAATTGACTAGGTACACGCTATATTTTCAACCTGCAATATTGAAGACTTGTATTCCTGTGTATAAATCTGTTTTGTCATCCTGTCAAAATACAATGTCCCACTACTGATACAATAAGCAAATGTCTAAAACCTACCTTCAGAATGGCTTCATTTTCTTTTATTTTCATCCCCTTTTATAAATATGTTTGTATCCCTACTATGTCAGGTAGCCACCCTCTCATCACAATTTTCAATATCTTTGATATGGAATATATATTTTCTTAAATAAAATAAGACAAGATGCTATCCTCAGGAAATACATCAACCTCAGAGGGAGTTGGATCTAGCACATAATGATTTTTTTATTGGCTGTCCATTAACAGTGATGCACAATCACTTTTGTTCAGTAATTGAACTATTTTAATAACTCATAAAACTTAAATTAAGAATAACTGAAAGGTCATTCTTCACAACACAGGCCCCAGTTCATCAAAGCATGTAAGTCCATACATAAGTTAATGCATGCAAGTATATCTTGTTCAACAAAATGCTTAACACTGAAGTCAGTGGCACTATTTGCGTGCTTCAAGATAAGTATGTCCTTAAGTGCTTTGCTGAAATAAGGCCATAAGTAACATTTAGTGACATAAAGGATAACAAGCAAACACTGTACAAATACATTAGAAGCAACAGGAAACCAAGGACAGGGATCGGGGGTCATGGCGGATCACAAGCTAAATATGAGTTAGTGTAATACTGTTGCAAAAAAAGCAAACGTTCTGTGATGTATTAGCAGGAGTGTTCTATGGAAAATGATGGAGATTCCACAGCCTCCCTAAGTAATTTATTCCAGTGCTTAACCATCCTGACAGTTATGAAGATTTTCCTAATGTCCAACCTAAACTTCCTTTGATGCAATTTAAGCCCATTGCTTCTTGTCCTATCCTCAGAGGTTAACATGAACAATTTGTCTCCCTCCTCCTTGTGAGAACCTTTCATGTACTTGAAAATTGTTACTATGTCCCCCCTCAGTCTCCTCTTCTCCGAAGAAAGCTAACCCCCTTATCTCAATCTTTTCTCACAGGTCATGTTTTCCAGACCTTTCACCATTTTTGTTGCTCTCATCTGTCCACATCTGACCAATTTGTCCACATCTTTCCTGAAATGTGGTGCCCAGAACTGGACACAATACACCAGTTGAGGCCCAATCAGCGCAGAGTAGAATGGAAGAATTACTTCTTGTGTCTTGCTTACAATACTGCTGCTAATACATCCCAGAATGATGCTTGCTTTTTTTCTGTTGACGTATATTTAGCTTGTGATCCACTATGACCTCCCAATCCCTTTCCACAGGACCCCTTCTTAGGCAGTTACTTCCCATTTTCTATGTATGCAACTAATTGTTCCTTCTTATGTGGAGTACTTTTCATTTGTCCTTACTTACTTCTGACCATTTCTCCAGTTTGTGTAAATCATTTTGAATTTTAATCCTATCCTCCAAAGCACTTGCAACCTCTCCTGGCTGGGTATCACCCACAAACTTTGTAAGTGTACGCTCTATGCCATTATCTAAACCATCGATGAAGATATTGAACAGAATCTGATCAAGGTCTGATTCCTGCCGGATTTGGAATGCCCTTCCAGCTGGACTGTGAACCACTGATAACTACTCTCTAGGAATGGTTTTCAACCAGTTATGCACCCACCTTATAGTTGCTCCAAAGCCTTACTAAAGTCAAGATGTACCACATCTATTACTTCCCTCATAAGCACAAGACTTGGTACCTTGTCAAAGAACGATATTAGATTGTTTGGCATGATTTGTTTTTGACAGATTCATGCTCACTGTTACTTATCACCTTTTTAGCTTCTAGGTATTTGCAAATTGATGGCTTAATTATTTGCTCCATTATCTTTCCGGGCATTGAAGTTAAACTGACTGGTCTGTAATTTCCTAGATTGTCCTTAATCCCCTATTTATAGATTAGCACTATATTTGACCTTTTCCAGGTCTCTGGAATCTCTCTTGTCTTCCATGAGTTTTTGAAGATAATCGCTAATGGCTCAGGTATCTCTTCTGTCAGCTCCTTGAGTATTCTAGGATGTATTTCACGAGGCCCTGGTCACATGAAGACATCTAACTTCCATCTAAGTAATTTTTAACTTGTTCTTTTCCTATTTTAGCCTCATATCGTACATCATTCTCACTGTGTTCACTAAGTTAGATGTCCAATTGCTATTAACCGGTTTAGCACTTCTGCCATTGTTTTTCCCCCTCTCATTAACGGGTCTACTCAGTCTTTGGTCTTCCTCTTGCTTCTAATGTATTTGTAGAATGTTTTCTTGTTACCCTTTATGTCTCTAGCTAGTTTAATAATGATGATTTACTTGTATTGTGGTAGCACTTAGGAACCCCAGACATGGACCAAGACCCCATAGTGCTAGGAGTTGTACAAACACAGAACACAAACACTGTCCCAAACAATTTTCAATACAAAAAAATATATAGTTAAGATTTCACTGGGATTTTCATTGTTGTGGCCTCTTATCATATGCTTGTAAAAATATCTCCTTTGGAGAAAAAATTGCCCATGCTTGGTCTCAGGAAAGAAGTTTTATTTTTTTTTTCTTGGAGAGTCAGATTTTCTACAGCCATTTCTCATTTTATGCAGTGAGAATAAATTATAATTTTCAGTGTTTTAAAACCTGTTTTTTTCTCACCAATAACTAAAAAATTAATTAGACAAAGTACAAAATGGATACATTTCCATGTAAAAATCCCTATGGAGCATCAGGCTCATTACTAGGCCTGTGAAGGGACATTTTTTAAAATAAATTTGCTTGACGATATGGAAGGGGGGGCAGAAATCACTTCTGAGAATGCACTGTAGTAGTTCAGGATATTTTGGCAGCTCCACTCCCTTTGTGGCCTCACTCTACATAATACCCCTGCAAAGTCGAAAAAGCCTGAAGGCCACTACTGGAACAGGCTGCAGAAGGGAGGTTATAAATGCTTCAGTTAAAATATGTATAACTCCGATCTCCAAAAATGACCAATTAGGTCCCCATTCTGTAAACATGCAAGTGATTATGTTTAAGTCAATGGAATACTTATGTGCTTACATATGAGGGCCTAAATTTCCATCTTCTTCTACAGTGGCTAGGTAAACTTTTCACAGACACCTCAGTAACTTAAGATTCTAATTCACTTTGACTTTCCATGGGATTTAGGCACCAAAGGCCTACTGAAAGCCAATGGGATTGGCTTTTTGAAAATTATACTGTCTTTAATTTCAGTGTTTTTTTTGTCTTTTCCAGATGTGCTGCCTTTTAACTCGGTCCAGGAGGAGAATATCTCCAGCCAAACAACAGGTTCCCAGACTTACATTAACTTGCCCATATTGAACATGTATAATTTTGATTATTCACAAAAATAACAGAACCTATGCCAATATGGAGTAATGACATGATATTATTACTGTAGTCCACCTCACCCTATGCCTCCTTCACTCTCTTTGTATTGTCACCCTCTATCATTGCACACAGGACGCATCCTTGCACACCTATTGGCACCACAAAACAAGATACATATAAAAGTATATGCATGCGCGCACACATACACACACACACACACCCCCCCAAGGGAAAAAAAGCCAGTTGCACCTAGCTGGAAGCAGTACAAGGTAGGTAAAAACTGAAAAGCATTCCACAATTCAGCACTGACCTGTAGCACTGCTAATGTTTCTAAGCTGCTGCCAAAACAATCTGCATTATATTAATCTGTATGGCAGTTTTGGTTTGTGAACAAGTATTCCTTAGAGACTAGTTTGACAGCAAGAAAATCATTGGTCATTTGTAAGTAAGCCATATTTGAGCAATGGTCACACAAAGGGAGAAAGACTATTACACTCAGCAGCCCCAACTTTATTAGAGTAACGGAAATTAGCATAATCTGTGCTCAGGCTTAATTTTTTTATGTGATGACCGTGTGCTTGGCAATGTATAGAGCATATCCCCGTTCAGGGGTCTATGAAATCATAATAGTCAGACAATACAATGTTCACGTATACCGGCTGAATCACCAGAAAATAGACTTATCACAAAGGCAATACAAAGTTTCATGGGTGGTGGCAGAATATGTTGGCCTTTAGAGGTTGGAGGGTTTTTTAAGTTCTGAACATAAATATTATATCCAGTTAGCAGACTGGAGGTGATGGGCTTCACAGCAGTATTGCTGAAGAAGTGATATGAAAAAGGAGGCAGAACTATCAGAGCAGGAAGATGGTTCAAGGCACAGGGAGAAAGATGAGGATAGAAAAGTAAAATGAGGAGATGGAAGCAGTGGTGGCCACAAGGCAAGAGGCCTGGAGGAAACAAGGAAGGAGCTTTTTTGTTCCAGAAGAACGTAGCTGTAATGAGAGGTCCCTGATTAAGAGGTGATGGGTAATGTTTTCATAGGTGTCAAAGTGATTTAGGCATTTGTGAGTTTAAATCCCATTCCCTTTAAAGGAGGTATAGGCTGGTAGGTAGCGATGTCCCTTTGCAAATGTGACTTAAGTTTCTAAATCACTTAGGCATCTTTGAAACTTTACCCCCTCTCTCCTCTCACTTTGACTAGCAAGAACTTTAGAAAACAAAACCAATCTATCTCACTGGGAATAATAATTGCTGGCTAGATTACCTGACATTTTTTGAATAGTTGGTAGCATTACATATGGTAACAGCATCTGGATGCAAATAATTAAATCGTAGAAAAATCAATAGAGACTGCACATTATGATCCAGATTTTCAAACACTTGTCTCCTTTTTTGTGCTTGTAGCCTTCCAGCCACACACAAGGCCACATATATGAACATGCATTTGATTTCACACACAAATCATGTTCAGATAATTAGTGGTCCAAGTGACTTGTTTGCTTCAAAATTGTGTCTGGGACAAAAGGAAACCATAGACTCTTAAACTCATAGACTTTAAGGTCAGAAGGGACCATTATGATCATCTAGTCTGACCTCCTGCACAATGCAGGCCACAAAATCTCAGCCATCCACTCCTGTAACAAACCTCTAACCTATGTCTGAGTTACTGAAGTCCTCAAATTGTGGTTTGAAGACCTCAAGCTGCAGAGAATCCTTCAGCAAGTGACCCATGCCCCATGCTGCAGAGGAAGGTGAAAAACCTCCAGGGCCTCTGGCAATCTGCCCTGGAGGAAAATTCCTTCCCGACCCCAAATTTGGCGATCAGCTAAACCCTGAGCATGTGGGCAAGACTCACCAGCCAGCACCCAGGAAAAGAATTCTCTGTAGTAACTCAGATCCCACCCCATCTAACATCCCATCACAGACCACTGGGCATAACTTACCTGCTGATAATCAAAGATCAATTGCCAAAATTAGGCTATCCCATCATACCATCCCCTCCATAAACTTATCAAGCTTAGTCTTAAAGCCAGGTTAAAAACAGGTTAAAATTTGATCTAGTATATTTCTTTCTCTTTCTCTGTTTCTCTCTCTCACCTACACACACACACCTCTCTTTGTATATATTTGTTTGGTCACAAATCTAAAAAAATGTCAGAATTTTACAGTCTGTTAAGATATCAATATGTAAATGATCTTCTCTCTGTCATTTTGTAAAATGTTTAAGATACAGGAATCATGACTAATATGAATGTAAGTGTTTACAATGGTTCTTTATGATGGAACCAAGCAACTTTCTATCAGAGAGAGTGTTAAAACAAGAATGGAGCATAAAACACATTCATTCTAAACTGTTATCTTAGTATGCGGTGCTGCTGTAGCCCTGTGTAAGCTCGAAACTTTTTCTCTCTCACCAAGAGAAGTTGGTCCAGTAAAAGATATTACCTCAACCACCATGTCTCAGCATTACCTTAGTAGTTATTCATTTGGGACCTTGAGAAATTATTACTGATACCACCATGTGCATTAATCTCGGTTAAGCTTTTACATTTCATAGCATATAATCAGACCATGGTCTAGAATAGTTTTCCTTTATTGTAAAAGTATCATCAGTGTTAGTTTTTAAAAATGCACAGTAGGAAAGGTGGACTGAAATCCAAATACAAAGCTTATTACCAGCATTCCCAGTGATTTGCATTTCTTCTACAGCAATAGATTATCATGTCAGAATGTCATGGCACAGCATCACAATGTCACAATATTGGTTCCTTCACATCCTAGTGATGTGTGATCATGATACTGCACAGAGACACAAAGAGCAACATCATAATGAATCTTCAAACTGGGATTATGCACAACAGTGTCACTCAATTTTGGGACACTAAATGTGCTGCAAGCACAGTTTGCAGAATGACACATAGACCCAGTAGGGTAATAATCCCATTACCCTACCTTGTGAATGTCTCCAAAATTGTTTCCATACATACATTCCTCTGTGTGCGTACATGGCAATAAACATTTTTATATGATGCAACTGTAACCCATGTGCCTAATAGAGAGATAGCTCTTTACGGGTACGTCTACATGACCCGCCGAATCGGCGGGTAGTGATTGATCTATCAGGGATTGATTTATTGCATGTAGTGTAGACACAATAAATCGATCCCTGATCACTCTTCTATCGACTGCTGAACTCCAGCTTGGTGAGAGGTGGAAGCAAAGTCAACAGGGGAGCCGCGGCCATCAATCCTGCGCTGCGAGCACGTGAAGTAAATGATTCTAAGTCGATGTAAGATATGCTGACTTCAGCTACACTATTCTCATAGCTGAAGTTGTATATCTTAGATCGATCCCTCCCCCCAGTGTAGACCAGGCCTAAGAGATCCATTGGGGGATGTAGGAGTAAGTTGTGTCTAGGTCATTGTTTCTAGGCATATTTAGCACTCCACCTCCAGAAGCTTCTAGATTTGGGTGTGGTAGTTTTAGGTATGCTCCAGTAGGTTCCCTATTGCTCGGGTCAGACTCTGTAGGGCAACTGCTTTGCAGAAGGCCATGTGACCTGTGTGATTCTGGAGAAGCTGAGCCCACTAGCAGAGTAGGCTGTTGTCCCTAACTCTGAAGTATTTTGCAGCAGGTTAGTGATACTGTTAACCTTCTAGCAGGGAAGCATGGACAATGCTAATTATAGCAAGGGGAGATTGGGAGGGAAAAATAACATCTATTTTAATTGCATGCTTTGAATGTTTTTTTGATTTTAGCCAAACTGTTCTAGTTAAATTGCTTCAACTAGTCTGATTCACCAACTTTTCTTTAAATGTAGTAATGGGGAATGAGTCATTTATATTTTGCTATTCTCCATTTTGTGTTTTCTTGTAACAGGGTTTTCTTTAAATCTATACACTTAATTGAGTGATTGGTTAATGAGTTAGCTGACTGGCTAACTGTGATTTCAGCAGAGGAAAGGTCTGCATGGATTCCAACTGAAGATCGCTATAAGCAAGTGAAGGGAAGACATTGTTTTAAACTCAGCAAACTGTATAGATTTGGTGATCAAAGACTCTAACTTTTAGGTAAACAAAACCTAAGCTTTTGGGAATCAGTTTCTTGTCACTGTATTTCTGTGGGGACTGTACTGTTCAGATTTTGTTTTCTTTATTCATGTTTATATATAACTGTGAAGGTAATGTGTATGGATTATAAAATAGCCATGTCATGCTGTAAAATGTAGATTACTATTTGTTTCTTTACCATAAGATTTTTTAAAGTTATTTAATTACATTAATTTCTTTAGTTCCTTTTGGGACTTGAATGTGGGGAGGTTGACCCTGTGCAATCCTTGTTGAAAATCCTTAGAGACTGAACTCTGGGTCTCCAGCTACTTTTCTATGGGAGTTGGAGTTTTTAGGCATTGGAGAAGAGCAATGAAGTGAACTCCAGCCCACCCAAAGGTTAGACAGCCCCACTCAAAATAGAGGAAAAATACAACGACAACAACAAACAAACAAAAACCAGCAACAGCAAAACTAAAAACGTCAAAGTGCCCAGTTAAAAATGTTTAATAAAGATGTCAGCATCAGGAAACGCACTGATTTTAATTATCAAATGGGCTGCAAAAATCACTTGACTAAATTGTAAACACACTTTTTCTAATGAATTTAGTTCTTTTTTGCATGTGCAGAACTTAATCTATTCCACAAAAAGAAAAACAAAACAAAAAAGCTGCATGTCTTTATTTATTTAAAATACTTTTTTACCTTCTCTTAAGGAAAAGCCTCAGAAAGTCTTAATGTCTACATACATCGATTTTTTTCTTTTCTCTGAACTTTATTGAACAAGGAAATTAACTGCTGATGCTGTTGGTTCCATTGGGGACGTGAGGAACATACTGCTGGTGATATTTCTCCTGTTGTATTTAGGGCAAATACTTCTCCAAAGAATTTTTTTTTCCACAACAGCAAACTGTTGCAAACCTCAGTTAAAGCATTACGCATACAAGTACTTCTAAATTTCCAAACGAGGCACCAAAAAGTTCCAAAGGAAGACAAGGAAAAAGAACTGCAGCATACATTACAAAGAGCAGCACTACAAAGTCTTCTGTAGACTTACTTACATTTTCAGTATTCTGCTTTACTTTCTGGACAAGGTATTTTACAAGTATTGAAGTAGACAAGTCAAATGGGCAGATGATTGAAGTGGCCAATGCAATGGTGCTAGAAAGCATGTTGTGTCTAGCAATGAGATGGTAAATATGAACATAAAAAAGGAGGAAGGGAGGAAGTAAGGGAAAGAGAGACAGAGAGAAGCTAATACCACTACCCTTTCCCAGGAATAAAGTTCCATTAACCAAAGGTGAGAAGAATTATTTCACTTTGTTTAGGAGGACTAAATGACCCGTCTCCTACTGAAGATAATGTCCAAACTCCAACTGATTTCAGTGGAGCAGGAGCTGGACCTGAGAGAGTGATCAATATCCACAGAAGCAGAAAAGGGGGGAAAGGTCACTATAAAAGAGTAAAACACAGAGCTTGATTCACCCACTCTGGCACAGTGGGTACAAACTGCATCCTTCTTCCTAAATCAGCAGACTGAATACTCCCTGGGGAACAGCGCAATTGTGTGAAAGGGGCAGGCTCACACACTGCTAGAGGAGGGCATCTTTATTTTGTACTTGGAGTGCGCAGGAATGGCACTGGTGGATGACTTTTGGATAACACACTGAATCACTGCAGCCCTGGCTACCTTAATATGGTCCTACTTTTGGAGCTATACTGGCTAACTGTGGGCTCCTGATCAGTACTTAATTTTTGCCAGTACTTGCCAGGGCTGAGACTCGGCACCTCTAGACGTGGCAGTTCATTGCTATGGCAGCTCTGGGCTTTCCACGTCAGTTATGAAAGTAAAAAATGTCTTCATCCCTGGCACCTCTTTCATTACAATTTAAGACCTGTTCCTGATGGAGAGGGGTTGTGAGAGCTTTGTGCCACTGTTGGACAATATGAGTGGACTTTCTACCACAGAGGATATGTGGCTAGGATTCTACCAGTGGTAACCTCAGAATGGCTCGATCCCATTACCTCACCAGGCATCATGATTTGAAGCACTATGTTTCTTTCTTTTAACTCTGGCCCATTCTGCTTAGTCTGTTATATGACAGGTAGCAATGGTGCTTACACCTTGAGACTTCACACTTAAAGGGGTAAGGCGAGAAGAAATAGGAAAGTCAACTGTGTGAATGTGAAAAGAAGACAAGAAGGATGAGAGCAGGGAGGTAAGGTGAAATAGCAATTGGAAGCTATACTTCTACATAAGAGCCCTTATGCTCATTTTACCTAAATATTCTCAATAGTTGTGAAATAACAGCAGGAGCAGCAGCAGTGTAAGTTATAATATATTAGCAGCTGAATTCATTTGCTGAAGTATCACAAAATACTGAATTGCATGTCATGATCTATTATAAGATTACAACAGCCCTAGATACAACAGTAGCTATGGTACAAAGCAATTGGCAGTAATGTTACTGCCTTATCTCCTGAAAACACTGAAAATAAGTGCTGTTACCACTATTGTACAAAACAGTGTACTTAGTTACATTATGTAAAAGAATGGCAGCAGGAGGAGAAAACAGGAAGGAATCTGTTTAAACACAGTATATTCACTCTTTCTGTAGATATTAAATGGTAAGTAAATATCATTATCTAAATCTGTATCTCCAGTATCTGAGAACCAATTCTATTCTAAATTACTTCAAGTGGGAACAATTTGTCCTTAAATCAAATTGCATCCTATCTTCTTTCTATATTTTACCTCGCTAATTTTTATCAATGGGAGTAAAGAGAATGTATATGGCATATAAAGATGATACTAAAATGGAAGGTGGGACAAATAAATAATACAGAGTAAACTATAAAGATTCCAGATATGACCAATTAATGAATTACAGGTTGGAAAAATTCAAACTATTAACTAAGAGAAAATATTCAGAAATACCTCTGGTTCACTGAGGTACCCCTACTTTTCTAATGTGCTCATCACACTAAGAATCTGGGTGTTTCATAAATAATTTAAAAAAATGTGTTTTGTCCAAACAAACCACAGTCTGTTCCTCTTGTTTATGCTGCATTCTTAAAGCGGGAGAAGGCTGAAAGAGACCTAGGAGATGAATTGTGAACAGAAAATTAAGAATTTGTTTGCAATACACTGTAATTACACTGGTGAAATAGACTAGTGCAAGATGGGGCTGTGTATAAACAGATCTGCTGTGACTGCCTCTGAAATATTGCATTATTCTGGACAGTGTGTTACCTGAAATCAAAATGAAGGGAATCCAGAGTTAGTGAACAAAAACTAATTTTTGAATTGGGATTTATTTATGAGAATAAATAAAGGTTAAACATAATGACAAAATGACAAAGGTGAAATATATGTAATTCATTAAAATACTCTGAAGGTGCAAACAGTAAGAAGTGAAAAGATTTTTTTTAACTGCAGTATAAGGAGATATAATTTAGCAATATATAATTCTCCTAAAAACTCGCATAAAATTCAGGTAACCATAAGACGTCTGTTGATGACAATTTGGGAATTTCAGGGTAGTAACATCAGCAGCCATTTAACCTCAAAATTGCCAGGGTAAGCAATTGACGTATGTGATAATAAGTTGGAAATAATGAATGTGATAACCTATAGGAAAAGGACACCCCAACATTATTAGGGTGAGGAAGGCCAAACACTCTTATATTATTCATGGTAGCCATTGGATACTATGGTAGGCCTAACCGTGGCTTAAACTATTGAGACTTAGACTGTTTGGCATGCCAGATATAGGGTAGGACCATTGTGCATCACCCCTTGCTCCACCCCTTGGTATCCATAAGAATTGTGTGAATATGCGTATGACATCACGCTGGACATAACATTAATATTGCATTACTGTTACATTCTTATTCAGATTGAACCTTTGTGTTTTTACTAGGGCTTTCAAGTGATTAAAAATAATCACAATTAATCATGCAATTAAAAAAATTAATTGTGATTAATCGTGTTGTTAAACAATAATAGAATACCATTTATTTAAATATTTTTGGATATTTTCTACATTTTCAAATGTATTGATTTTAATTACAACACAGAATATAAAATGTACAGTGCTCACTTTAATTTTTATTAAAAATATTTGCACTGTAAAAAACAAAATAGTATTTTTCAATTCACCTAATACAAGTACTGTAGATCAATCTATTTAGCATGAAAGTTGAACTTACAAATGTAGAATTATGTACAAAAAACTGCATTCAAAAGTAAAACAATGTGAAACTTTAGAGCTTACAAGTCCACTCAGTCCTACTTCTTGTTCATCCAGTCTCATAGTAACAAGTTTGTTTACATTTGCAGGAGATAATGCTGCCTGTGTCTTCTTTATGTCACCTGAAAGTGACAATAAGCGTTCACATGGCACTTTTGTAGTCACCAAGATATTTACATGCCAGATTCACCAAAGATTCATATGTCCCTTCATGCTTTAACCACCATTCCAGAGGACATGCATCCATGCTGATGACAGGTTCTGCTCGTTAACGATCCAAAGCAGTGCAGACTGACATATGTTCATTTTCATCATCTGAGTAAGATGCCACCAGCAAAAGGTTGATTTTTTTTTCTTTATTTGGTGGTTCTGTAGTTTCCACATTGGAGCATTGCTCTTTTAAGACTTTTGAAAGCATGCTCCACACTTCATCCCCCTCAGATTTTGGAAGGCACTTTAGATTCCTAAATCTTGGGTTGAGTGCTGTAGCTATCTTTAGAAATCTCATATTGGTACCTTCTTTGCATTTTGTCAAATCTGCAGTTAAAGTGTTCTTAAAATGAATAATATGCTGGGTCATCATCTGAGACTGCTATAACATGAAATATATATGCAGGTAAAATAGAGCATGATACATATAATTCTTCCCCAAGGAGTGGAGTCACAAATTTAATTAACACTTTTTTTCTTTGCAAGCATCATCAGCACAGAAGCATGTAGTCTGGAATGGTGGTTGAAGCATGAAGGGGCATAGAAATGCTTAGCATATCTGGCAAGTACCTTGCAATGCCGGCTACAAAAGTGCCATCTGAACTCCTGTTCTCACTTTCAGGTGACACTATAAATAAGAAGTGGACAGCATGATCTCCCATAAATGTAAACAAACTTGTTTGTCTCAGCAATTGGCTGAACAAGTAGTAAGACTGAGTGGACTTGTAGGCTCTAAAGTTTTACATTGTTTTGAGTGCAGATATGTAACAAAAAATATCCACATTTGTAAATTGCATGGATTTCAATTACAACACAGAATACAAAGTTTAATACATTTCTATTGGTATTCTATTGTTTAACAGTGTGATTAAAACTCCAGTTAATTGCAATTTATTTTTAAATTGTGATTATTTTTTCTAATCGTGTGAGTTAACTGCCATTAATTGACAGCCCTAGTGTTTATTAATTGTGCTAATAAAACTATGCGGCAAATTGCCAGTACTGCTTTGCTGGGTCTCATGCTTTCTCTTCTTTGGGGAAGGTTCAGGACGCCATTGCTTGCCTCTGAACCAGTATTTTAATTACCCCACTAGAGTCTTTGAGGAGGGGAGTGGAGAGGGAGGGACCTAGGCCTGTCCTCTTCTCCAGGTTCCAACCCAGGGACCCTGAGGTTTGTGGTGAACCACTTGAACTAGCGGTTCCTTCCCCTGGGCTACTTCCCTCTCCTGCCCTTCAGCTTGTGAAGGGGCTTCTTGACCTCCTTCTACACAAGCCAGGTGCCCCTTACCTAGGGTTTCTTTTGGATTTCTCAGCCCACCACAGCACTCCTCCAAACTCTCCTTTTGTCTCTCTTCAAAACTGTTCTCTTCTCCAACTCCCACACTGTCTGACTGAAGCAGGGGGTTTTTATCACATGACTGACTGCTGGTGCTCTAATTGGCTTCAGGTGCTCTAGTTAATCTATAGCAAACCTTCCTCCCCTTGCAGGGAATAAGGCTCCCTGCTAACACTCTCCTGCTGCCCTCTGGCTATGCTGTATCATAACTATTTCAAACTGAAAAACTTTTTCCTAAATGTATGTGTTGCAAATGTGAATGTTGGGGTTTCCAGTTTAACTGTAATAGTAACTTTGGGCCCGATATCAGAACTGTAACTTGCCAAACCTCGGAGTTTCAATTGGACAGTGATAAATAATCAATATAAAATCAGTAGGTCAGATAACAGAGGATCTGCAGAGTTTGAGTCATATTCATGACAAGTTATATGTTAAAAATAATAAATATTGGCATACAGATGTCCGTTAAGTTTACAAAGATCCATTTATTTCGGTAGTTACTAGCCTTTTCTGGCAATTGTCAGTCTCACTACCTAAAGGAGTTTTATTTTCAAAGTTCTTAAACTGAAGGGTGACATATAAAGCAAAAATCAATTACATCAAACAAATTTTTAGCAGAAATCAAATATATAACCTTTCCACTGTCCTACTGTCCTTTTAATAAATAATGAATGTTATAATTTAGGTTACTATTATTTTCTTATAGCTAAATTAGCACAAAAAATACAACAGACGTTGGAGTAATTTCTGAATAGGACTTTTGTCTGAAGGGATGATTGATTTTAGTCATCTGTGCAGCTATAATTCTGCACCATTTGGAAGAGAATTCTCTGCAGATAAGATAATTAGAATTTTGAAGTTGTTTGACTAACTCAGAATAAAGTATCCTAAATCTTTCTTTAGTGTTTTGAAACATCTACATTTACACATGATCTATTTAGACCATAACATTTGTATTCATTATGATTTCAGGGATGTTCCAAAGGACTTTCAATCTCCAGTAATACTGTATGACTTTAATTTCATTAAAGCAAATTGACTACAAGATAGTTTACATTTAAGACCGCAGGGTGTTGTAAATTTTATTTTAACTGATTGGAATACATGATCCAAAAAAAAAAAAATTAAGGGAAAAACCTCCTGCTGTTGTTAACATACATTTAACTTGCGGAATCTCACTTGCCAGTGAAAGAATTATGTAAATAAGACAGATTTTAAAAGGTTTAGGAAAAAAGCAATAGAAATGAGATTTATGCAATTACTCTCAGTGCAAAAATACCCACAATAAGAGTGATTGCATAGAAATTTGTACCATTTTAGAAGCAATACATTTGCTGAGATGCACAAGATAGAATGGATTCAGTTTAGTGCACTATCCTGGTGTTGCTTTTGTGGAACCTGGTTCATCTTTTAGGGAGCTATATAGCTTAGTGTGGTGTTTAGATGTGCTTGTAATTATTAGAACTGGGAGCACTGGCTCTTGGGAGTCTGAAAAGACAGGAAACAGGAAGGAGAGGGGAGGAGTTGAGGAGGCTGAGTGAGAGTTACAGAGTGTGCAGCAGCAGCTTGGTAAAGAGGTTTCCACTGTAAATAAAGTCCTGTTGAAGCTTGTTAGTACCTTGCCTGCTTGATACAACACTTAGATGGCCTCCAACTCAGAAAAAGAGGGGGAAAACTTCTTGGGATAGGCTTGAAAGAGTAGTCAGGAGGTCTTTAAACTAATAACAAAAGGGGAGGATTAAAAGAAGGAAGATAAGAAAATTCAACGCATAATCAAGCTGTTGATAATAAAATTAATCAAGGACACAAAGGACATGAAGAAGAGAAATTCTTTAATTGCACCAATGCTAGGAGCCTGGGTAACAAAAAAGAGAAATTTATGAGCATAAATTCAATCTAGTTGGGTTTAAATATAATGGGGTGATTCCCATGACTGGAATGTTAAAGTCTGGAAGCACTGGTTGGGCAAACAGGGAGGGGAAGTGTCACTGTATGTCACAAATGGCATTACCTGTTTCTGAATCACTGATAACTTCAGAGAAAAGGATCTCAAATGCTTATGGATCAATGTCCTAACTGATAGAGCACAAGGTGGGGTGTTAGTGATATCTAATTACAGACCACCAAATCACACTCGGGAACAGAACAACTACCTCCTTATGCACCTATCTACAATATGTAGGAAAAGAAGCTGTGAGGTCATAGGGGAGGCTTCAATTTGAGTGGCATGGTGGAGGTCTCATGCTGCCAATTCTAAAACATCTTTGGAATTTCTAAATATTATAGCTGACAATTTCCTAACCTGAAAAGTGTTGTTGCCAACAGAGGGGGATTCTATACTATACCTTATTTTGACAGATAAAGAGGAGCTAATAACACCACAGTCACATTTATAGTGTGAAAACAGAATAAAGTCTGACTTCAAAAGGACCAATTTTACAAAGCTGAAAGCAATTATGAGCCTATGATAGTGTACACAAACAAGGGCTTAAGAGCTCATTCTGGGCTCAACCAGCCCTGTCCAGCCACACCTGCAGGAAATGCACCCTCTGCTGGAGGAATTAAAAGGCAGTGAATTAACTCAGTTGCTGAGCAGCACTGAAGGTGAGCAAAGCAGAGCGAAATGAAATGAAACCTAAAGGCTCTGACACAGCTGCTCAAAAGGGCCCTCCATGAGGAAAGGGAGGACCCTCCACAGAGACAAGCAGAGAGGGAAGTATCCTGTGGCCCTGGACTGTGGAAACTCCCTCTTGCTTGCTTATGATTTGGATTTTCCCACCAGGCAAAGGCCTGGAACTGAGGTGACCCTGGGTCGGGGGAAACAAGAGGAAGAGGCCCAGGGAGGACATCCTTAAATAGTCTTGGTTGCCAGCTCACTGGTAGTCCAAAAGGCCCTGGGTCAGAGCTCAGTGGAGTGGGAGGGCTTGGGCTCCTCTCCCCACAGCCCCCTTTGCAGTCTAGGGCTGTGGCTGTGACCACTAGGCCACACTTCCCAACCAGACCTTGAGAGGAGAACATTACAGACCCAAATCAGGTGAAGGGAAGCATTTAATCAGAAAAATGTGAATAATAGTTGAGAATTTAAGAGTACTTTACTAGGTGCCACAAAAGCCTCAATCATACAATTAAAGAATAAGAGCATACTGGTTACAAACAAACACAACCCACAACCAAGCCCAGCTTAGAGGAGAAGTCAGGATAACTATAGAAATAATAATAATAAAATAATATATAACCAATTGAGTAAATGGGAAGATGATAGCAATAAATATCAGTCCGAAGCTAGGAACTATAGAAAATTGATAAGGGAACCAAACGGATACAACGATAAATCTATGACCAGGAAAGTTAAGGACAATAACAAAGTGATGTTTAAGTACATTAAGAACAAAAATAATCCTAACAATGGTATTGGTTCAATATTAGATGGAAATGGTAGAATTATCAATAATAATTCAGAGAAAGCACAAGTGTTCCATACATATTTCTCTTCTGTATTTGGGGAGAAAAAACACATGTAGTCTAGTGATATAACCTTTCCATACCACTAGCAGCTCAGGAGGATGTTAAATAGCAGTTTCTAAAGTTAGGCATTTTTAAATCATCATATCTGGATAACTTACACCCAAAAGTACTAAAATAGGTGGCTGAGGAGTTCAGGGGACAATGTGAATTTTCAATAATTTTGGAAACACTGGGGAAGTTTCAGAAGACTGGAAGTAAGCTAATGTTGTGCCAATATTTAAACATGGTAAAATGGATGTCAGTCTGGCATCAATACCAGGCAAGATAATGGACTGGGTGATAAAGGACTTCATTAGTAAAGAATTAAAGGAGGGTAACATAATTAACACCAATCAACATGGGTTTATGGAAAATAGATCATTTCAAACTAACTTCATACCTTTTTTAAAAAAAGTTACACGTTTTGTTGATAAAGATAATAATGTTGATATAATATACTTAGACTTCCAAAAGGCATTTGACTTGATACTACATGGTGTTCTGACTAAAAAAAGCAGTAGAATATAAAATTAACACTGCATACATTAAATTGGTTAATAGCTGGCTAACTGATAGATCTTAAAATATGTTTGCAAATGGGGAATCAATGAATAGGTGCGTTTCTAATAAGGTCCTGCAGGGACTGGTTCTTGGCCCTGTGCTATTTTACATTTTCATCAATTATCTGAAAGAAAACAAAGTCATCGCTGATAAAATCTGAAGATAACACAAAAATTGGGAGAGTGATAAATAATTAAGAGGACAAGTGACTGCTACCAAGCCATTGAAATGTTCGGTAAACTGGACACAAGCAAACAATATGTGTTTATAGTTCAATATAAATGAATACAACTAATAACAAAGAATGTAGGCCATATTTACAGGATAGGGCATTTTATTCTGGGAAGCAGTGACTCTGCACATGAGCTCCCAAGAAGGATGTTGATAAATTGGAGAGGGTTCAAAGAATAGCCATGAGAATGATTAAAGGATAAAAAATGCCTCACAGTGAGAGAATCAGGAGCTGAATCTATTTAGTTTAACAAAGGGAAGGTTACTTGATTACAGTCCATAAATACCTGCATGGGGAACAATTATTTAATAACAGGCTCTTCAATCTAGCAGAGAAAGGTATAACTTGATGCTAGACAAATTCAGACTAGAAATAAGGCATTTGGTTTTCTACAGTTTTAGCAATTAACCATAGGAATAACTTATCCAGGGTCAAGGTGGATTCTCCATCACTGACAATTTTCAAATTAAGAAGTGATGTTTGTCTAAAATGTATGTTCTAGCAATTATTTTGCAGAATTTCTATGGCCTGTGTTATATAGGAGGTCATACTAAATGGTCACTGTAACGCTGGCTGTCCAGGACACATCAGAGTGTATTCAGGTCAATTCACTTGTGTATTAGTATAGATCAAAGTGATTAGTATTTTGGGTGCTTAAATGTCGTAAAACTAATGGAATGCTATAATGTGATAGCAAACATTTACATTGTAAATACCCCTGTAACTAAACAACTTATCAGACATCAAAGAAGCCTCGGGGAATGCTAACAAAGGACTTTATCAGGAAAGGTGTTAATTCCAAAATATATTGCCGCTGTGGTTATGAGCTGAGATCAGAGACTCAAAGTGCATTCCTCACTCATCATTATCAAAGGAAAAGCCCAAGTGAGTAGAGAGATTGTCAACTTCTGTGAGAAAAAGATGTAAATATGTATTCAAAAAAAGATCCTTTATCTCTGGACAGTTTGGATTCTAACAGGGCAGAATAACGGAACAAGAGTTATTCTGGGTACCCTGAAAGACTTTTGGGATACTAGCAGTTTATTACATCACTGCCAGCATTTGCAGTTACAAACTGTGATACACCTGTACATATATTGTACCTGTTTCAACCTCTCAATAACTCTGAACAACAGCAAAGCATTGTGAGGCACCCAGGGCTACTGGGCAGGTGGAAAGATAACTCTTCACTGGTCTGGACAGCACCCCAGAACGTGAAATAAGTAAAATTTGAGCTTAAATGTTCTGCTGACTCAGGGCCAAATGTAACAGCCAACTAAACCAAACTAAACCCATAGTTTAACATCATGGTCTATAGTACTGCCCTTGTATCCTTCACTCTGAGAGCTGAACCATTCCATAGCAATGAAATATACAATGCACACCCAACTGAGGCATTAAAGGAGCATTGTGATGCCAATCTAAATTTCCCAAAACTAAGTTTTCCTTTGTACATCAATAGCGGGTCCTGCATGGGCATGCTAAACAAGCTATTCTATTCTACAGTATATTCAGGTAACAGGCAGCCATAATTTATCTGAAGAAAGAAACATTGTGTTGGTCTGGCCAAAAGGGGCTGGAGGTGAATGAAGTTCAATCCATACCAACAAGTGCAGCAAATTATAGGATAAACTGGATGAAAATCTTTGGTCTCTGTTATGCAGGAGGTCAGACTAGATGGTCATAAAGGGCCCTTGCTGTCTTAAACTCTATGAAACTATGAAGAGATGCTGCATAGTGAGTTAGTTCCCCAAGGAGTCAGAATGGATGACTGTGATCATCTATTCTCACCTCCTTTCACATCACAGGCCACAGACCTCACCCATCTACTTCTGTAATAGATCCATAACCTCTGGCTGAGTTACTGAAGTCCACAAATCATGATTTAAAGACTTTGAGGTACAGAAAGTTACATCTACTCTGTTTTTAACCTGCAAGTGATCAGCACATAATACCTCAATTCATCTCATTTTTTAAAAAAAAAAATCACAGTTTGTATAAGGAGAAGAAGAAAGAGAGGAGCAGGCTGCATTGCAACTTCCAGAGCTAGTCTTCCAGCACAAGGCAGGATGGTTCTTCAGAAACAGTTTTATCTCCAAACTAAACATATTACATGTGCATGATGAAAAGAACTGTTTAAAATACAAAAAACTAGTTTACAGACCAAACTGGTAGTCTAACTGCCTAGGATTTCTTTATAAACTCAGAAATTACATAACAAAGCAGTACTGGAACTGAAACACACAACTGATTAACAAGTGTATGCACATAAATCAATAAAGCCCATTAAAAACATCCCCTATTTGCATTTTGGCCTGTTTGACACCATTAGGCTGCTGCTACTAATCTATTAAATCCATCGATATCTAAAACTCTGAGATTAGAAATAAGAGGAACTAATTGAGAACTAATTAACAGAGATCTCTGCCTCCTGGCATAATAATAGATTGTTAATCTAAAATTTGACTTACAATATCACTATACAATTATACCAAGAACACAGTTTGTTTATCTTGGCTACTCTATGGCCAAGAGTATTAATCATCCTCAAGAGTGTAATTCTTTGAATTCATGCTGAGAGCTGAGACCCAAATTTAGCTTTCTATCCACTTGCAATTAAATATAGGATTGGGGAAAACTGCCAAGTTACCAGCATTGCCATTAGCTGTAGTCATTTTTCACCTGAAATGTGAACAAATCAGACTTGCACATAGAAAGCACTTTTTGTTTTTGTTTTTTCATTTTAGAAGTTTGTGCAACTTGAACCTCTATAAATTTCAGAAAATAGATATGCCCTTAACTGCTGTGCAGATAAGCTGATCTCTTCAAGAGAAAGGATGGCCTGCCGTGTAGAAAACTCCTCCCTGTACAAAGTATTATTCACACCAAGGAATCTCAGAACTGCTTAGTAAGAGGTGTGCCGCTCATGTTAAAGAACTCATCAGCTCTCTAACCAAAACACCTAGATTTGTCCTCCTTCCTCTACTTGGCCACACAACGTATATGAGTAACTTTAAATTAAAGATGAACTCCAGAGTGTTGCCTCAAGGGTCTAAGCTGTTCACAGGGCCTAGGAAAAACAAAAACTCTACCACAGATCTCATGAGTGGTACCAATCTCAAGCACAGACTTCATGGAGAATGAAAGTGTATCCTGTCCTCTCCTCTCTTCTATCACTTTTAGGGCATTGTTTTAGGATTAAAATGGGGATCTCCCTTATTCACCTGCCTTCCCATCTCCCAGCAGATGATGACTATTTGGTCTGTATGAGGAAAGTGAGGGTGAATCTTTGGATGGATGAGCTCTTCTCTGCTCTGTGTCTGAGCTCCATCAGAGAACTGTCATCTAGGAAAACTGTCTTCAGGCCATATAGCCCCTTTAAAATTCTTTCCTTGACTGACTGTCAGTCAAGCCAAGGAAAAATGCACTCAACATACAGGCTCTCAAGGGATGCAAAGAGCATATCCAACACATTCTTTGATCATTTCCATGAGCCTGAATGACTTATGAATATTAGTTGATATTCTGAAGTTGTTACTATGAGAATTGCTGTACAATGGAAGGCTTTTTTTTTGGTGTGGAAATGTGCTGACAGGGCTTGTAGCACTTGGTTACTAGAATAGGGATAATGGAGAGTAGTTAACCTTAACAACTATAATCTAACCACACAGTGGGTACATTAAGAAAGATGTCTGAAGCTGGAAGCACCAATTTTCCCCAACTTCTCAAGAGGGGTCTGTCAAGGGTCCTTTCCCACTCTGAACTTTAGGGTACAGATGTGGGGACCTGCATGGACACTTCTAAGCTTAATTACTAGCTTAGATCCGGTTTCACTCCCACCATCCAGAATTTTCAGTGTCTGGATCACTCCCTTTCCCCCCAAAACCTTCCCCTCCCTGGGTAGCCTTGAAAGACTCCCTCACCAATTCCCTGGTGAGTCCAGATCCAATCCCTTGGATCTTAAAACAAGGAGAAATTAATGAGGTATTAAGAAAAAGCCTTTTAATTAAAGAAAAGAAAGGTAAAAGAAAACCCTCTGGGAGAGATTAGCATACCAGCTACTCTCACAGACAACAGATTTCAAACACAGGGGATGTTCCCTTGGGCACAAACTTAGTTACACAAAAAAAAATACCCAATTTGATTCTACCTCTAATTGCATAAGACGGGTTAGAAAGAAATAAACATAAACCTATTTATTCCTTTCTAAAACTTACTACTCTGATAAGAGGCTAGTTCCTTGATCTTTTTAACTCTAACTAAAAATGAAACTCAAAACAAAAAAAAACTTCCCTCCTTCCTTTTGAAACATCTTGTTCCTCCATTGGTTCCTCTAGTCAGGTGTTAGCTAGGCTAGGTGAACTTCTTAACCCTTTACAGGTACAAGAGGCATTAACCCTTAACCATCTGTTTATGACAGGGTCTCTTTTTGGAGAATAGAAAATTACCAGGACAAAGTGACCAAAGTATTGATGCTAATCTTGAAAAAAACACAGTAGTTATGTGGATAATAGCATGGCTGAAGAGACCTACACAGAAGATTTTGGGCTGGAGAGGGGAAGAGACTGCCATGTGTTTGAAGCTGACCAATAGAAGTGGAGAGAGAGAAACAGAGAGACTCCATGACTGAGAAGACAATTCATGTGGTGCAGCAGCAGAACCATGGACAGACCCAGAGGCATCTAATCCAGCCCAATGAACATTTTAGAGTGGTAAGTAAATGGAGGCAGAGAAATGCATTTGGGACTTATTATTTTTGTATACATAGGTGTGTTTCTTTTGCAATTAAAGAAAAAAATGGTGTTAGTATTCTATGCAAAGGGTGTATGCGTGTTATCTGTCTCATCTATCATGTGCCTTTGAAGAATTAACACAGTCCCAGAACACTCACACAACTGGAGTTCTGTGAGAGGGTGTGTTTCAGCTACATGGAATCTGAAGGGTCAGTATTGGTTATAAGGGACAGAGAGTTGTATCACAAGGTCTTAGCTCTCAGGAGCGGTACTAGATGAAGGATCTGAAACACAAAAGTGTCTCTAGACACCCCTAACTAGGGGCAATGTCTGGACTGGTTTCAGATTATGGGGGCTTAAAACACACATAAATCAGTGAAGAGGGTCTCCTCATAGCAGTTTAATGAGGGGCCAAGAGAGCTCACTCAGCTAGAGCAGTGACAGGTGGGGATACATGTTAGGAACAAGGAACAGCTTATTGGCTCCAGAGGTGAAATTGGGCTGATACTTACTATTGCCTAGATATACACAAAATGCATTATAGAAAGAGTGTTACTACAGACTTGACAAAACAACATTGATGAATTCTGCTGCTGATACATTAAAAATTGTTTGTGGATTTAAAAGTAGACTAGAGATTTATTTTTATTTCCTTATTTTTATTTGATGCCACAAAATCTCCATTAACAGCATGCTGGGAAGACTAGAACTGGCTTTTTTATTTTACAATTTCTCATTTCTTAAGCATCAGTCAAACACCACAAGCACTGTGATTAAGTCTCTATCTTTAGTAAGATTTATCTCTCTTGAGACAGTCTGATAAATTACTTACAGCTTTATGTATTTTACACAGATGAATAATATCACTATTTGATGTCTCTAAATACTAGTGGGATTGAGTGCCTTTTGGAATATGCTGTAGTCATGATCGGCTATGTTTCCAAATATTATTAGGAGCCAATGTGCATACACTTACATGTTTGTGAGAGAGAAATTTTTTGGAGTTCATTTTCTGATTCACAGGCATAGGTATAATAGCCATATTTTAACAGGGACATAAGTAAACAAAGAGCAAAATTGACATTTTCTGTATATTATATGCAGAATAGTATATGCTTTTAACCCAGCTGGAAGACTAGCTGGGACTAGAATTGGCCATCAAATAATTCTGTTTCACAAGAAGTTTTGAAATTTTGTAGTTTTTGTTCTGATGCAGAGCTAACCCCAGACCTTTTGTTTATCTCTCTGTGTGTGTGCATGTGCATAAACAAAAAGAAAAACACACATCAGAATAGCCCATATTTAGGGCACTCACTTGGGATGTGGAAGACTGAGGTTTGAATTCCAGTTCCAAATCAGGCAGAGAATAGACTTGAACTTCAGTCACACACATCCCAAGTAACAACCCTAACCATTGGGCTATCAAGTCAGAACCTTTCTCTAGCTCATTCAATATTCCATTATTTATACAAAGTGGAACACCTCAAACAGGAGAGGCAAAGAGAGGGCTCCACATCAGGCTCTGCCTGATGCACAACTGCAATTTGAGCCTCCTACATCCTAGGTAACTGCCCTAACCATGGGTCTAATGGCTATTTAAGGAAGGGTCTATCCCCCAATGAAATTCTGTCTTAGTCCTCAGAAACTTTCCGATAAAGTTTTCATCAAAACTGATATGTTAACGTGAAACATTTCAGTTTTGACAAAATGACATTTTTCAACATTTTTTCCCCAAGTACCTCTGGTTGGGGCTAATTTAGAGCTAAACTCATTCATTGACATTAGAAATTTCAAAGTAATGATAATTCATAATTGTCCAGAAACCAATCTAATGAGCATAGTTGGTGAAAAAAATACATTTTCAAGGTGAAGAAAATTGAGTTCCAATGAAATAGTAATGATTTTAGTTTGAAGTAGTTAAAAAACTAGATTTTTTTCCCATTATAATTTTCTTAAGTCTTCAGCTGAAGTGTTTTCATTCATCTAATAATCACTGATATATTCTTTTGCCCTTTCTGAAAATTCTTGATTATTAGAACAATTTTAAAAGTTCAATAGCAAATACCCGAGCAGCTTTTTGAGAGAAAACCTATAATAAATGACAAAATCCTATTTCTGTGGTGTGTAGAAATGCCATTGAGTAAGATATTATTTTTAACACATTATCCACAGCAAACCAATTGTGTACTGAGTTCCCTTGGTTAATTTATAATCAAGGCCTTTTGCTCTTTGTTTTTATGTCAGTAACAATAAAATATTGCATTTTTTTTGTAAACCTGAACAGTGATATTAGTGAGTTGAACAGAGCTAGAATATGTGACAAAATGTAATTATTTTAGCTAAATATAGGTGATGTAATGCACTACTGACTGCCACCACTGCCTTAGAGTTCTGGAGTAGTGATGGACGCAAAACAACCCCACAAACCTAAAAACAATTTAGGGGTAAAGACAGGTTCCAGCCTAAACAAATGATGCACTTATTAGTTCAGATATTTTGGTACTCCCAAAATACACATGGTGCAAGAGAAGAGAGGTGTGCAAAAGCTGGTTTAGTGCTTTCACTTACACTGCACTGTGCACTTTTACCTCCTGCATTCAAGCCTGATCCAACTCCCAGTAAAGTCAAAAGAAGCCCTGCACTGAGTTAGTGGACTTGGACTAGGGGTTAGAGCAGCCTGAAAGGAGAATGGAAGACAGAACATGGATATTTGTGAAGTAGAAGTCTGAATATGTCATTTAAATGGGGAGTCAATGTATCAAAAGGATATAAGGTGGGTGGGTGGGGGAGGGGGAAGAGTTGACCGTTAAACTAAACACAGCCCTCTTTTTTCTGGGTCCAAATTGTCTCTATCTGACCAAAAGTTAGTAGCAGAGAAACCTGTGAAATGAAATGGAGAAGAAACAAGCCTTCTTACAAGGGCACTGGGGCAACTAAAGAGGCAGGTGACATGTTTCAAGACTGACAATAATAACATAAGAACGGCTGTACCGGATCAGACCAAAGGTCCATCTAGCCCAGTATCTGTCTACCGACAGTGGCCAATGCCAGGTGCTTCAGAGGGAGTGAAGCTAACAGGCAATGATCAAGTTGCCTTCCTCCTGCCATCCATCTCCATCCTCTGATGAACAGAGGCTAGGGACACCACTCTTTACCCTTCCTGGCTAATAGCCATTTATGGACTTAGCCACCATGAATTTATCCAGTTCCTTTTTAAACATTGTTATAGTCCTTATATAGTCCAGCCTTTCACAACCTTCCTCAGGTAAGGAGTTCCATAAGTTGAACTGTGCGCTGTGTGAGAAGAACTTCCTTTTATTTGTTTTAAATCTGTCCTATCTATTAATTTCATTTTAGTTGACCTCTCGTTCTTGTAATTATTGGGAATAAGTAAATAATTTTCCCTTATCCACTTCTCCATCTCGATCATTATCATAGTTATATATACCTCTATCACATACCTCCCTTAGCTGCTCCTCTGTGTTCCACGCTGATTAAGAGTCCTAGCCTCTTTAATCTTTCCTTCATATGGAGCCCTCTCCAAACCCTACAATCTTTAGCTTGCCCCCTTTTCTGACACCTTTTCTGTGCTAGAATATCTTTTTTTTGAGTGATGAGACAGACCACATTCTGTATTCACGTATATCGAGATTGTGGGACATACCAGTGACTTTATATAACGGGGCAATATTAATATTTTCAGTCTTTGATTCTCTACTCCCCCTTTTAATGATTTACCCTAACATTCCCTGTTTTGGCTATTTTTGGGACCACCTTCTGTGCACTGCGTCGACACTTCAGAGAACTACCCCGTCGATGATCGCCAATGAGCTTTTTCCTTGACTCGTTTGTACCTTTGTAGCTAAATTAGCCCCCATCATATTGTATGTATAGTTGGGGTTATTTTTTCCAATGTGCATTACTTTACATTTATCCACATTAAATTTCATTTGCCATTTTGTTGCCCAATCACTTAGTTTTGTGAGATCTTTTTGAAGTTCTTCACAATCTGCTTTGGTCTTAACTATCTGGAGTAGTTAAAATAGATAGTGTACATTCAAACACCCCATTCCACGGTAGCTAACTTTTGGACAAACTAAACCAACTAGTATAGTCCTTCCTCCTCTCCTTCCACTGGACCTGAAGTTACTTATTATGCTATGTGAATTGTTGCATGTGTGGCAACTTTCACCATAAACTTTGGATTCTTCCATCCTGCCCAGAAAATATAGCTAGATAGACAGACAGACAAAAGGACCACACTTCAGTCAATATACTGCAGGAGAAACAGTATGAACTTGGAGTGTGGCTTCTCATTTCAGCACAACACCTTTATATTGGGTAATGCAGGTAAGTGTGATGGTTATACAATAAGCCTTGTATAATGCTTACATGTGCTCATAAATAACACACAGACGAGTAGCCAGAACAATGAAAGGATGTTTCGGACAACAAGGAAATCAAAGTATTTTATCCCTTAGACCCAACTGACAAAAATAATTATCCAACTACAAACAGAAACAATGCGCTGGGACATACTACTAAATACAGGCTACTACAATACTAAACTCAAGCTACTACATCATTGCAAGAGAGATCAAAGAAGCATGACTGGACTTAATTATTAAGTTAATTTGTTACATCTAAAATCTTTCTACAAAGTTTTAGAAAACTACAGTACCTAGATTGTTTAGGTTGCTGGGAGGGAAGAGCTAACATAAAAACTGGTCAAGAGAGCTGAAAGCATGTGAGCAATAGCTAGAAGAATATTGTGTAAAGATCACTAATGGTCCAGGTTGCTGCTGGAAAGGTATTTAGTCCACATTACTGAAAATGTTACTAGTGGCCATTCCAAAATATGTGGGTATTGTTTGGTATCTGTGCACATGAAATATTTCCCTCTGCTTTTGTTTAATATAAAAATTAAAAGTCAAAGAAATGAGCTCATTCTGACAAACCAGTTGTGTCAAAATTCCGCTCCTCAAAAGCTAGGAATATGATTGGGACCATTCTTTTAACTCTAAATTCTCTAGCCATCTTTTAAAGGATCAGTCTTTTTAAACAGACATGTTAAATAAAAATTATGCAACCACAACAATCCATCATCAATGTACTGTTGAGTATTCCTCTAAGTCACTATTACAAATAGACCAACATTCAGTATAAGACTATGATATCTGTCCTAAATCCTTGCAGTGCTACTAATATGCCTGCCTGCAACCTGTTGAATAAAAATGTTATTTCCTGAAAAGTGACCTACAAAATATGAAGATAATTGGTAACATGATTTGGGATGGCTGGTATATTATACAGATTCCAAAAGATTCTAGTTGTGTCTTGTTAATGTAATGGGGATTTATTAGAGTGACAGAGAAAAATAAATTTATGAAAGCATAATTTTTTCTTATGGTCATTATATCTTTTTCCCCCTCTTCAGACCAGTATAATTTCATTGTATCATACTTTCCTTATCTTTTCCTTAAATAAGGGACTTAGAGCATATAAGGGGGGGGTGTCAATAACAGGTGTTCTGTCTTTCTCAGTTTAATTAAACTTTCCTGCTTGTAGATTTACTGATCTTCCTAATTGATGAATACCTTATTGATGAATCCGAAACATTCCCTGAATTTATCACTGTGATATCAGGTTGGTCAAAAGTTATTTCAAAACAAAATACAAAACCCTACAATATACTAAAATTGTAGAAATTATTTATCCAAAATCTTAAATGATTGACAAAATAATAAGAATCATATGAAGAATATGAGTAAACAAAGATGAACACCAGACTCTGAAACAAGGCAGGAATGATCAATGTAGAAGAGAAGATTTGCCCAGTGTATACTTGTTTGGCATTTTCTGTGTTTACAGGACATAGAGTAGTTGAAGTAGACTGTATAGAAGATATTAATTGAATAAATATTGGGCAGACTTGATTTTTCAGATTAGTCCACACTATCGCAAATAATCACATTTGACCAATCCCACGCTCAGTTACACCAGTGTAAAGCTGGAAAAACTCCAGTGGAGCTAACAAATTATTCAAAGTATTTTCTGCAAATTCTTGTTCTGAATTACACATGGAAATGATTTGTTTACAACTAGAATTTACAGAAAATAATCCCCTACTGGCATTATTCCAGATTTATATTGGTGTAACTGAGCGTACGATTTGATCAAATGTGATTATTTGCAATAGTATGGACTACTCTGAAAAATCAAGCCCACTCCATAGTCATTTAATGCATAATTTATATACAGTCTACTTCAACTACTGTGGGTCCTGTAAATACAGAAGACACCAATAATATGTATATTTTTCCTGCATTAAGCTTAAAATGGATAAACTTCCTTTAGGACTGATCATACAGAGCACTTTCTTATGGGCATAGTCTTTTGGAGTTCATAATGACAAGATAGATCCAATTTTTTTTATTGAATCTATAACTGAAATTATGCTATGATCAGTCACAGAGCTAAAGATAGCTCTTGTTCCATCTGCTTCACTATAATCACAGGCTGGGCTGATTAAATTCTGCACAGTTTTTTTGCTTTTGTTGTTTTTGTTTGGAGGGTACATTTGATTTCCTTTTTTATTTTCGCTGATTCATCTAACTTTGTTTTTCCATTTCTTAATCTTTTTGTAATATAGTAATATAGAATAATAATGTCTATATAGGAGGCACTTTATTTTCACCAAGGTATTACATGCAAGTTTATTTGATATTGTTTTTGATTTATGCATCAAAATATGAAAAAAAAAAAAAAAGTAAAAAAGCAAGATATAATTTTGAAAATTTTACCCTATGTGACTTAAAAGCCTAAGTCTCATTGAAATGTAAATGGAACTTTACTTTTCATGAGGCTTAGGCAGATTTTCAATGTTATTTAGTCACCCAAAGATGCAGTAGGCTCCTAGTGGGATTTTCAAAAGTACCTAGGTGCCTGACTACCACTGATTTCAACTTAAGTCCCATTTTTCAAAAGTGATCTAGGAGCCTCGGCTCTGAGTCATTTTTGAAAATTTTACCCATGATACCTCCAATACCAACTGCAGTATATTATATATACATATGCACACACACAAATGGAAAGCAGAGGTTGTGATTCCAGAAGAGCACACGCTTTTAAAATGATCTTTTTTATTCAAGATGCACTTTAGATGTGTAGTCATTGGAGTTGTGGTTGACTAAGGTAACTAAGGCAAAGTACAGACGTGAAGCTATGACACCAAGCTGGATTTATGAACAATTGTACTTTGAAGACCATCAAATGGACCAAAGAGGTGATGTTTTCATCCAGGACATGTCACTAAATTTACAAGTGACAGTCATATTGCTCACAGATAATAACTTGGAACAAATTTGCCACCAGGAAGAAGACAATTACTCTCTAATCCCATTGCTTTGTCAATTTGCATTCTCTCTCTCTCTCTTTTTTTTTTCTTATTTTTCCCTCTAAGTCCTCCCTGCAACGAGATCAATTTTTATCATTTTCATGCATCCTTCAGTGGAGTCCCTAGTAATGAAATGAATGCTTCATCAGGACTGTTACAGGCTGTAGTCCTATATATTTAGTCTTCAGAAGTCTGCCTAATCTGTGATCCATTGTTCTTTTCTAAAATGTTTTAATCACTTCTTGTTAAGGTTGCATGATCTTCTGACCTGTGATTGCAAACCTGTGATTGCATACTTATTTTGCATCTGATTCATCTAAATCACATGCTCAGCCAGAATATGTGTCTGAGTGTCTTTTGAACATGAATAAAGCACTATGTTTCACAGGGCTGTACTGAGTTTAAATACTACCACTTACAGTGCGGTACTAAGCTAAAACGATACCATTAGCAACTGTGTCGTGAGCCACAGCAAACCACTTGCAGATTTGTACAGTGCTAAATTGATGCTACCCATAGATGCTACAACTAAAGCACTCCTTTTCACAGTTGCACACCATGTTAAGAGCTCACATTGACAGTGTAGGCCATGGGATTATCAACACACTCATCCCACAGTGGATAGTCAGGTGCACGTGGAATGTTTAATTCCACAGCTTATTGAATTCTACACTCCTCTCTCTAACTGCATTGAGATAAAGGACTACTTAATCTGACAGTAGCCACATACTTAATATGACAGCGAGTGCATAGGGCTGTGAGTAAATACAATGAAATAGGCTAAAACTTCTTTCTGAGTGAAATAGAGTCTATGAAATAGAGTCAGTCACGCCAAACAGAAGAGCTAAAATCTAAGGAGAAATGTTCTCCAGCCTTGTCAGGAGTTTTCACACTATTGCACTTAATGGGAAAAGAGCTTCCTATCAAAACACTCTACAGAGAAAAATAGCTACCAGTCATGGTGTTGTACAGAGCTAAATAAGCTCTGACTCCCACAGTTTTAACACTGAGCAACATAAGCACATTTCCTACTTTCAGACTAAGCAGATATTTACTTTTCAAACTTTATTTTCATTCAATTTAGAATCCATTTTAGTTACACTATAGAGAGGAAATTGCTTTCACTGAACTGCTAGCAACAGTTATAAAAATGACCACTGTGAAGCTGAAACATACTTTTAAAAATATTTGAATAGTTGTAGATAGTTGTGTGTGTATAGATAAAACATATAGTGTATTTACTGATTAGCTGTTGATAAGATAGATACTGGGCATTCAAAATATTATAAATATGATCTCCTCACATTACCCAGTACATATTCAACATGAATAAATGTTCTGTATTATTGTGTGACATGGAGATTCATGCAAATGTAATCAAAATAGAATCAGATCATGTCTTCCATTATTGTCTGGCCCCAGGAAGTATAACAGCCTAGCACCTACAAATCTCTTATTTAGTTCAAGAGCTAGTGACCTGTGTTTTTAGTGCTGAAGACCCAAGATTCAACCCTTAGGCCAGGTCTACACTGCAACTTTAAATCGGTTTAATGGCCGATATACCGATTTAACGCTGTATCCGTTCACACGACGTCGTCATTAATATCGAGTTAAACGGCTCCTTAAATCGATTT
>NC_133769.1:343518955-343546634 GCF_003597395.2 Chelonoidis abingdonii
TTCGGGATCCCACTGTGGACGCGCTAAACCGATTTTATTAGATCTGTTTTGTAATATCGGTTTAAGCTAATTCGAAATAATCGTGCAGTGTAGACGTACCCTTAAGTGACAATCATAGTGTCTGCCTGCTTGTGGCCATGCTTGTGGGACAAACATGGAACCCTGTTGTTCCTTGCTGCAGAAGAACTCACTGAGCCTAGTAAATACCTAAAAGTTCACCTCTTAAGGTTTCCTTCACATATTACCACTAGGAAGTGTGAGAAAGTAGAAGGAATTAGTTTAGAAACTTGAAGGATCCAGGTGACTTTTTTCTCTACTGCTAACAGCATGTTTCCTTTCGCACTACTGAGTGGAAATCACCAGCAAGAAATAAAAATTAACAGGCTATTCTATACACATACTTGAAACAGGGTACTAGACACGAGCTTTTGTCCCACTTTCTCCTGGGGAATATTACCATGAATTGAGGGAGGGAAAGTACTACCTTTCTATGCCCCCTGGTCCATTGCAATCCAAAAAACCTGAATTGACTCTCAGCAAGGTTTGAACTCAGCACCTTCAAGGTTAAAAGCATGAACATCTGACAATTTGAGCTAAAAGATTAACTAAGAGGTCATGTGGACCATACAATAGATGGGGAGACACCCACATTCTCATAGCATGGATTACAGCTATTGCATCAATGGAGTTGATCTGTCTTTTTCTGCACCTGGTGCACAAGTAGGGAAGGCTATGCCAACATTTAAGAAACACTTCTCTTTAAAATAAGCAGTTGTATTTCCTTAATTTGCATTGACTATTAACTATCTAATGCCTGTATTAAGTACTTCATTGCAAATGGGATGTGTTGTGCTCTGCCTTATGCAGCACCTATTCCCTATGTGTGTCTCGTATGAGCGCGAAGAGTGAAGGGGTTATGTCACCTATCAAGTTCCAAATGTTACTGCTTTTAGTGCTTCATATCAGCCAAGAGGGAACAGACCCATCTACAAGTACATTTTGGGAAAAGAAAGCCATAATCACTTCACATAATTAATTACTTCTCCCCAGCAACAACTGTGACAATTACTCATTCCATAAAACTCTAATCACATTATGGTGACTTCTTGTGATAACTGCTTACTTCCCAACAGTGTGAATGACAACACTGCAATATATTTATATATTTTGAAGAGGAATTCTTCTGTCAGTGTCATCTTTTCTCCACCAACTGGAGTACTTAAGAAAATGAGATATGCAGTACCTGAGGAAGAGACTAAAGAGGTACTGTTGACAGCCTGCAACTAGGCTGTAAGGAACAGGCTTTATGAGGTAAACCAATGGTTCCGGAGGGCTGCTTAGAGCTGTATTGAGCTGAAATGCTACCTCCCATTGTGCTGTTCCGCTTCACTTCATTGGAATGAATGCTGGCTTTTTCCATTGCGGTTAAGAAAAGTTTGTCAGCCACTTTAACTGGCGGTGCTACCCTAGTCTACTGAAAGAAATACTAGGAAGCTATTCTACACTACTCTAGGTTGTACCCAGTGGCTTTCTGTAGATTCCATTAATCCTGTGAAATTAATTTGGGATAAAAATGTAATGCACTGTAATGTATGAAAAGAAACTGATTGGTTGGCCTGGTCTGTGTGAGCACTGGGTACGGTTGCCAAGTGTCCTCCCTGGCCTCCCATACACCTAGGGGCCGCAGGGATCTGGCAACCACTTCCTCGGAGCTGCAGTAAACACCACAGGGACCCTGCATCCTGAACCCCCTCTCACAGCCCAGAGTCCCCTTCCACACCCAAACTCCCTCCCGGAACCCACATCCTGCACCTCTCTCCATCAGCACCCCAAGCCCCCTCTCCAGGCCTGAGCTCCCTCCTGCACCCCAAACTCCTCATCCGTGGCCCTGCTCCAGAGTGCACACTCCTAGCCAGAGCCCACAACCATCCTTGCACCCCAATGCCCTGCCCCAGCCTGGAGACCCCTCCTATACCCCAAATCCCTCATCCCCAGCACCACCCCAGAGACCACACCCCAATCAGAGCTTTCACCCCCATTCCTGCACCCCAACCTCCTGCCCCAGCCCAGAGCCCTCTCCCGCATCCTGAACCCCTCATTTCTGGCCCCACTCTAAGCCTGCACTTCCAGCCCAGAGCCCATACCAGCCTCACAACCCAACCCCCTTCCTCTGCCTGGAGCCCTCTCCCTCATCCCTTGCCTCACCCCAGAGCCAGCACCCCTAGCTGGAGCCCTCACCCCTCTCCCACATCCCAACCCCCTGTTCCAGCCTAGTGAGAGATGTTGGGGGAGAGTGAGTGATGGAGGGAGGGGGGATGGAGTGAGCAGGGGCAGAGCCTTGGAGAAGGGTCAGGGCAGGGCAGGGCAGGGGTAGCGCCTTGGGAAGAGGTGGCAGTGCTGAGGTGTTTGGTTTCATGCCATTAGAAAGCTGGCAACCCTAGCATTGGGAGTACATGCTTCCAGACTCAATTACACCTCAATCCTGATCTGAAGGCACTGCGTTTAAAGGTAAAGGAGCAGGCCAGTCTCCTTGTCCCTTTCAGTGCTGAAGATACCTATGGAGGTTGTTCTCACTGTATGCATTATGGACCAGGATGTAGGCAATCTGACCAAGTAGTCAGAGTAGGAGTTAGGTATAGTGGGCAGAGCAGGTATCCAGGTTGGGGATCAAAGCACCAGAGTCAACTGCCAGTTACCAGAAGCAGGGGTGAAGCCAGAGTCAGAATCAGGAATCAAAGCTAAGGGTCAGAGTTGAGGTAGGATGCCAAATGCCAGAGCTAAGGGTCAAAGTAAGGGTCAGAAGTTGGCGGTCAGGGCTGGAGTCAGGAGTGGACATTTCAGATTGGAGATGAGTTGTAAGGGCAGAAGAAGAGGCAAGAATCAAGTACAAAATAGAAGCATGGTTGGAATAGGAGTGAAGCCGGGAGTCAGGCAGGAACCAGAAGTAAAACAGGAACCAGGAACAGGGTTGGGTGCAGGAGGCAGGCACAAACAGGGTCCAATGTAGCCACAAGAGGAAACCACTTTGTTGCTTAGACAAACTTTCTGTTCCTCCTCTTGGCTTAAACAGAACAGTTAGACTAATCAGTGGAGCTGGGCAATCCACCAATCAGAGCTCCTGTGGGTGGTGCCTTGGCTGGAGCTATAGCCCTACTAGCTTCTTAGCCCACCCATTTCAGTAGTCATTGGGTGGAAACCAAGATGTGGCAATTGACTGGGGACCCCCTTGGCCTGGGTTCAAGATGTAGGCATCAGATTGTGATACTTGTCACCCAGAGTAGACTGAGAGCAAGAAACAGGCTTCAGATGTTAAAAACAAGCAGTTATTGATAGCTACGAGGTTCTATATCTCTTAAGCAAAACACCAAGCCAGTGTATCTTTAACTGTAGCATTGAGAGGGATACTCAACTACTGTAGATTAGAAGAAAAAGCTGGCAATGTTTTAATCTGGAGAGAAAATATCCTCCTGTTTCCAAGTATCTAGAATTTCAAACATTACTACTCTGTTTAGACATTTAAAAGGAGAAGACAAACCACTTTTAGTAATGTATGACACTTTCAAAAAAATCTGTATCTAAAAAAGTTGCACTACAGTCTAACACATTAAACCTCTTTTTAGAACATCCTCAAAATGTCTTTAATGCAAGTCTAAAAGTAGCCATAGGGTTTATTTGTGAGCCATTACAGTCTTGAGCTGTGGAGGAGAGGCTGAGTATATTTTGCAATGTTTATTTTAAAATGCATTGTTTTAATTAACTAAAAAATTAAGACTAGAAAAATAAACAATCTGAAATCTCTAAGATTAGGAAATTTCAAGACAGATTAAGAGGTGGTAAATTGTCTCTGCTGACACACTATAATCGAAATGCCAGCAAATATCCATTTTCCAAACCTTGTGCATGTGCAAACCCCACTGATGTCTGTGGGAGTTTCTGTGCAATAAAGAAAGGATCTGTCCTTCAATTAAGAATCGTTTAATTATAATGATGAAAGGTAGGAGGACTTTTCTCATTCCTAACAATAAAAATGGAGATTTATATTTCACTCCAGGTTAAGTCTGGACTTCTGACAATGCAGTGCCTACAGTTTTACTGTAAGAATAAATAGGGATGTAGTAGGGCCATGATCCTACAACACTCACCTTGAAGTCATTGGACTTACACCACTGTAAAACACAACCTAAGGCAGAGTAGAGTCAAGACCTTAATACAAGCAAGTACATTGTTTAACTATATCTTCTATAGTTATTTTTGGTTATATAAATTAGCATTAGGTTTATGATTACTATTACTACAAAAATGAAAATATTCACTAAATCATATCACTTTAAAAGCAATGGAAAATGATGTATAAACATTGTACTACACTACCTGTAGTAATAAACTATTTGTGGCACAGGAGATGGATCTTGCAAATAAGGGGAAAAAGAGGATGAAGATGGACATTCAATTTTTTGTCAGAAGTGGCAGAATTGACAATAACAGCCCTGGAGTGTGTGTGTTCCACTGTCAAGTGGGTATCACAAAACTAATTGGGGGAAGGAGGGGTATGTTCTGTCATACCCACCCCAGTCTGGCACTTGTCATGATGGCTGCTCCCCTTTTGATTATATGCTTGGTAAGAGGGTTTTTTTTATGATGCCTACAGGTACTACAATTAGAAAATAAAATAACATGGCTTAGAACATATAGGACTTTTTTTAATTGATTGTAAATGGATGTGATGTAATTGTAAAGACATTTAAGGCCAATTTATAAAAACAAGTTTGTTTGTTTTTTAACTAAAACAGCCCACTAGACTCCAGGCAAAAAGTTGAATGAAATGTATTGAATCTCTGACAACACATTACTCACCTTTCGCTATGGCCTCGATCCTTCAAGGTGCTGAGTGCTTTGGAAGCATGTGATTGATTTTAATGCAACTACTAATGCTTAAAGTTAAGGCCTTGCTTACATGCTTTGCTGACCCCATGCTAGAGGGCCCAGCACCTTATAGGATTAAGCGCTGTATATCACTATATAAAAAGAAAACTACATATTACTGTGAACCAATAAAAAATACCTGCAAGAAAAAAACAATCTGACCCAGCACACTAATTCTTTAGAAAAATTTTCCAATTGACCTGCTATAATTTTAAATATATTGAGCATACGCTTTCCATCCACATTCCTCTAGGATTTTGAACTCTATTATCTTTTGATGGATTAATTTTAAAACTCACCAGGTATCTGACAACTGTAGACAACTTCTGCCTTTTTCCTTTCCATTCAGATAGAAATAATACAATGTGCAAAAATACAACAAATAAAATTCAGTAGAGAAGTACATTTTCTTTTTTTGACCAGCTGCATATTGAACCCAGCAAAATGAACATGTCTCTGATTGTCTGCATTGGGCTCAGGCAGTGTGACAGACTTCTCCTGTGTTAGTACGGGCAGATGTCTGGAAATACTCTGCTTCAGGACAGCTTGCAGAGGGGTTAAGGCATGTTTTCTCTGCAGTAGGAGCAGCAGCAATACCAACAAGTTTAACATTGTCTGTCATCAGTTCTTATGTATATTTCTTTCTGGTTACGTTTTCCACCTGACCTTCCATATACCAGTTGCCAAAGAAGACGAAGTTCCCCGCTATTTGCTATATCGTCAACAAGGAAGACAGATAGTAATTGGATAAGCTTATCAATGACAGACATTCTCTTTTCAACAGTACATCATCCACTTGGCAGAGGAACAAACTCAGTGCTTAATTTGTGCCAAGGCTAGCCAGCGCTGAGCCCCAGCACGTGTAGGCTTGGCAGTTCATAGCTCTGGCACTTCTGGTCTTGCAGAATCAGTTATGAAAGTAAAAACTTGCCTGAGCCCCAGCACCAAATTGCTTGAGTCCTGGCACCTCTTTCATTATAAATTAAGCACTGAACAAGTTTAAACAAACCATCAGCTGTGGCATAGAATGGACTTGATGAAATAGGTGATGGGAAGAAAAATAAGCCAGGCCTATCAAGTGTCATTCATCTTTTACATGATTTGGCTAATGCGTTTATGAACCTTTAGGCTATGAACTTTAATGCTGGCAGTTGCTGAAATTCTGAAAGTAACATATGGAGCAGGCTTGGGAAATATTTGGAGCCCAATAGTAATGCTCCCAGTTAGCTATGCTAGAAGCCTCCAGCTAGCCAGATGGAAAGTGAGGGCTATTTTAAGAGAAGAGAACAGCTTAGCTGAACAGTAGCTGTAAATCAAAAATATAGGCTGTACATTGGAACTTGCCTTAGTACTATGTGTGTTTACTACTTAGAGGCACTTTTGTAAGTTCCCCTCAGTGTTGTGTAGTAGCTGAAAAACTGTTCAGAAAAATCCAATAGTTTCTGATTTGGAGCTTGCTACTGAGGGATAAAGCATAGATGCCACAGACATGGACCCTTCATATGAGTTAAAAGCTGTGACTCGCATTTTGGAGTTTTCTCACTTTACTGAATGGGGATTGCCCAGAGTTAGCCAGGGCAGATGCTCCACTTCTTTAGCCTTGCAGGTCTCCAGCCACAATGTTGTGCTATCATGAATTATGAAATACTCCACATTGGGTCTCTCCGTAGCCCAGTCCACATGCAGCAGGCAAAATCATGATCTGGACACACTGGAGAAATGGTCTGAAGTAAATAGGATGAAATTCAATAAGGACAAATGCAAAGTATTCCATTTAGGAAGGAACAATCAGTTGTACACATACAAAATGGGAAATGACTGCCTAGCAAGGAGCACTACGGAAAAGGATCTGGGGTCATAGTGGACCACAACCTAAACATGAGGCAAGAGTATAAGACTGTTGCAAAAAAAGTGAACATCATTCTGGGATGTATTAGCAGGAGTGTTGTAAGCAAGGGCACCAGAAGTAATTCTTCTGCTCTACCCAGCACTGATTAGGTCTGAACTGGAGTATTGTGTCCAGTTCTGGGTGCCATATTTCAGGAAAGACGTGAACAAATTGGAGAAACTCCAGCGAAAAACAACAAAAATTATGAAAGGTCTAAAGACATGACCTGTGAAAGAGGATTAAAAAAATTGAGTTTGTTTACTCTGGAGAAGAGAATACTGAGGGGGGGACATGATACCAGCTTCATGTACATAAAAACATTGTCAAAAGAAGCAAGGTAAATTGTTCTGGTTAAGCTCTGAGGATAGGACAAGCAGCAATGGGCTTAAATTGCAGCAAAGGAGGTTTAGGTTGGACATTTACGAAAAATTTCCTAACTGTCAGGGTGGTTAAGCACTGGAACAAATTGGCTAGGGAGGTTGTGGAATCTCCATCATTAGAGATTTTTAAGAGCAGGTTAGACAAACACCTGTCAGTGATGATAGATAATACTTAATCCTACCATGAGTGCAGGGAACTGGACTAGAAGACCTCTTGAGGTCCCTTCCAGTCCTAAATTCTATGCCCTAATTAGGATAATGGACCAAAAAAGACATGAGGGATATATGGTAGATCAAGAAAGAGAAACCCATTGTGTTATCCCGTCATTAGCATTTCTTTACACTTTGAAGCATGTTGACACAAGTTGTAATAATTATAGAAAAGAATGGCAGGGTATCATAGTCTCAAACCAGCTTCTTTCAGTGGTGTCTGGTATATGCAAATAAAAGCCTACTGATTCTATTAAACCAGTGCTGATTAGGTATAATTTGATGTGGTTTTTGTTTTGTTTTTACAAACATTTCTCAGATTAGTTAAACACAAGGAGACGTGCTCATTTAATTGATTCCAAGCTTAGGTAGCACTAATTTAAAGTTATGTTCAGCATATTCAATTTCAGCTTGTCTGAACTACCAAGGCAAATGAATGTTAACAATTCCAATAAAAAAGAGATGCTTTGCCTAGTTATCTGCAGTATGAGCCAAAAATAAGTTAATATTCCTGTGTGTGTATACACACACACACACACACACGCCAGATTATTAAAAGAATAGATAGTAAAACAATCTGATAATTTCCCTTCTCACCTCCCCTACAATGCGCATGCCCCAAAGATGCTGCAAGACACTGCTGTAGGAAAAACTATTGGAGTTTCCAGGGTATGATTTAATAGAAAGTCCCACAAACTAGTCAGAGAACCAAATGTTAAGTGTAAGAAATTTTACCTTGTTCTAGGCTTTTCCATTAATAAAAAAGATAAACCTTCATACTTGTTTGGTAATGCCAATTACACAATGCCTGAATACACACAAGTGCTTTTATAATTAGAATTTCATCTAAAAATACTTAACCAAGACCATGCAGAACAAAATTTCTGAATCATTTGCTGTAGGTTTAAAAGGGCCCTTCTAAACTGGCTTTGAGCTCTAATCTAGTTTATCAGTTATCAAAGCCTCCCTGAGCTCAAAGCCAGGAACGGACTAGTCCAGTCCTTGTTGGTCCATTATCTTACAGATCACAATCTCTATATTGCAATTGCTCACAAAAAGAGGGTTTTATAGTTTTCCCATATCCTTGGCCCAGATGCAATGCAGTCCTCAAGTGAAACTAGCCCCTAACCTTTCCTCACCACCAATTGATCTTGAAAAAATAATCTGTAGCAATAAAAGAAACCACAACACAGTAATAACTCCCAGCACCTGCACCAACTTCATCTCCTTTTCATGAGAGAAAGGAATTCCTAATGCCCAGCCACTGTCTCAAGGTAAATCAGGCTGATCCACAAGCCCCATGGCTCATCTATATCTCCTCAGTAAATCCAATTGGCAATTGTTGATAGTGCCCATTATGTCTAAGTATCATGCCATTAGAACATACACTATACATGACTGACTGGCTACATTGGCATGTGAACTTCACTACATACTTAAAGGCTCACGTAGCACGTATTGTACATCTCACAAAATATAATGGTTTTATAGAACATAAAGCATAGGACACAGTGTGACTTTAATTTAGACTGTAAAACACTTTCCATCATTTAAAAGGAAGCTTCAGTGCCCCCCAACCATCATCATATTCTGCAAAGAAAATCCTTTCTGTCTGAAATGTTATACATTTCTTGCCAAAGAAAACCTTTTATTCTTGCAAAGTTTTAAGTGGCTCAGAGAAACTGTTTATCCCAGATAACTTTTTTTTTAGAAGAACTGATCTCTCTTTTGGAAATGCAACTATTTTTTGCCATTGCAGATTTCAAAATCAGCTTTGATCTGGGAATTCTATATGTATTAACATTCACTCATACCTGGCAAGAACTAGTGCATATTGAACTATGCTGGTGGATAACTCATAAGCCACTTGTTACAAAAAACAGGAGTTTTGGATGCTTTGTAAACTCTCATGATTGTAGCTTACATTAGGATTCTTGCATATTTAACAAGTCACACAGGCTTGCATTGCCTTATTTATTTTTAAATTTCATTATCTTCTGCTCTTGCTTTTCCATATACAAATAATTTTCCCCATTGCCCAGAAACATATTTAGTGCATTTATGCACACACAAGACATGCAGTCTCTATATTCATATTAGGATGCCTCCCCTCAACAGTGCAAAGTCAATGCAATAACTCAACTTTTTTCCCTGAAGGAATACTATCATTGCCTGGTGACATAATGGTTAATTACTGAATCTGAATATGGCCAGAAATAATAGGAAATGAACGTCCTTTATCTTAGTGCCTCAGCATCCACATCTATTACCTTACCTTTGAAAAAATGTGCAGTTGAGAATACTGAAAATAAAATTCTAAAGCACCCAACTTAGTAGGTTGAACAAAATCAATAGCAGAAAGTATTTTCAGCAGCAAATATACTTCAGGGACTGCAATAACATAACAGCAGCTGTAATTGCAGAATTATGTGATCAAATGTCAAAAGGAACACAGATTGCACATTATTAGAATTATAACTTACTTTGACAATCTGATCCTATCAGGTTTGAATCCAATTTTTATCATATTGGGTTAATTTAAGATCTTGTGGTATTAAGTTTTCAGATGAGATGTGATTTAAGTAGCACCTGAAGATGCTGCAGTTATTCTGACAATTATCTAACGCATTTGAGAGAAACAGACGTGTTGCTCTAAACTATTTATAACAATATATGAAAAATGGTTTTGAAGTAAAAATGATTTATTTACTGAATTCTAACCTGCCACATAATATGGAATAACCCTTAAACAACCAAGAATAATAATAGACTGGGATTTAGTTAACAAATTAGAGATGGAAGAACAGGAGCATTTTGAATACCTGGCAGGAAAAAAATATTGAATAAAAACAAGAGAGAGAATAGGTATTTCAATTAAATATAATGTCTTCTTGATTGGCAAGTGCTTTCAGGGTGTTATTCTTTAGCCAAATTAATATTCAGTATAAACTGGAATATTTCAAACTCCGTTCAAGACTTTTTGAATCAATGTTTGACATTTATCATTGCTTATATTTTAAATGTTTTTTAATCTCCTTAGTTTCATATTTATCTGAACAGGGAATTGGTGAGATTACTTCCTTAATTGTGTTCAAATTTGCTTCAGAGCACTTATAATGGAATGGTATAATCTGGGACTTGTCAGCATTAAAGAGTTGGAAATGACCATGGTGTCTAATGTCCGAGTCTTCCACTCGACTGTGTCCAGTTGACCCTATTATCTGTGTATATGCTCATCCTGCTGCAGGATCAGGGACACAGACTCCACTGTGAAATATTATGCCAAATATTGGCCTTTTAATTGTGACTTTCATTTAAGTTGCAAGGCTGAAGATACAATGCTTAAATCAGAGATTCTTGTTTCTAATTACTGATTTCCAAAGAGTGCTCTGAACTTTGTATTTACAAACTGTCTATAATGTTTATAGTAAAAACAAATATAAAAATCAAAGTGAAGTTTTCTATTTAAGAAAATTAAAGTTAATTAACTAGACTATATCTATAACAGAGCAGTGGTTTTCAACCAGGAATACATGTACCCTTTGGGGTACAAAGAGGTCTTCCGGGGAGTACATCAATTTATCTAGATATTTGACTAGTTTTACAACAAGCTACATAAAAAAACACTTGTGAAATCAGTACAAGCTAAAATTTCATACACACAATGACTTGTTTATACTGTTCTATATAATGTATCAGTGGTTCTCAAACTGTGGATCACTGGAGCCAGTGTTAAACTTCCTGGGGCCCAGGGCAGAAAGTCGATGCCCGAGCCCCATTGAGCAGGCCCAAAGCCAAAGCCTATGTTTTTAAGTGAGGTGAAACCTGGGATATGCAAGACAAATCAGAGTCCCGAAGGAGTACAGTTGTCTGGAAAGGTTGAAAACCATTGCAATAGAGGACTACTCTTGGAATCACTGGAGTACAAACATTACTTTCTAAACACTGACAATGTGTTACATAGGACACAGAAATAAAGACAGTCCCCTTTTCTAAAAGAGTTACAATCTGTACTGGGAAACCCAGAACAGGAAAGACTTTATCTGTATTGTTTACACACACACAAAAAATAGTCTCCCATCTCCTCCCCTCGATATCCATATACAAACATATTCTGGTCTACTGCACTCAAAACACATAATCAACCTATCTTATTTTAATTACTATTATTGCTATCTGACTTCTTGCAGGTATCATGGAATAAAAGTTTTGGGGGATATCTGAATGAGAAGAAAGTGGCATGGTGAACTAGCATAGGGCAAAAGGGAAAGCACTGAAAAAGGCAGAGAGCTAGCAGTACCAGGAAGAAATGAATGGAATATCAAGGTTAGGACATTTTTGTGGAGTTGTGCAAGGACTTATAATTCCAGAAGATAAGGCCTGATCCTATTTGTGAAAAATGTGATATCAGAGCTAGATATTATTATTATCCTGAAGCTAGAAGGACAACTTGTAAAAAGAAGCATTTCTCACGTAAAGGATCCAACCAATAATATTTAGACTGCTTCAGCTTTGGTTATTGTAAATGAAGGCAGATAAATAAAAATACTTAAAAAAAATCAGTTTATGGAAACTGGAAAGTTGAAAGAAGATAAAGCTAGGGGCAGATGAAAGATCAATTATGGATAGCATAATATCAAATTATAGGAATCCCCAGATGGAAAGATTAAATGGTTATTGAGTATAAAGCAACACAGTTTGTTTACTTTAAAAATAATACTAAGTTAAAGAAGCCAAAGGAAAAAAGCTCAAAGGAATACTGTTGCAGGCAAAAACAGAATAATTAATGCATATCAATATAACACACTTCATTTTAGAAAGAAAAATCAACTCCATAATTTGTTTCCAGATACAGAACTTGGTAAGATTTTGAGAATTTCACAGCCCAGAATCACCAAACAATGCTGCAGTTATCAACCCTGTCAATGCAGTTTGCTAGATCAATTGTTTTGCAAGCAGATTTTTCTCTCTGAAGCTGTAAAAATTAGGATATTCTTTTGTGACTGGACAAGAGACTAACTCTTCCATTCTTCCTTACAAATTAAAAGTAAACCTGAGAAATGTTAATGCCAAGTGGGCAATACTTGTTCAACTTTGTATTAAGCAATTATAAACTTAATAAATAGGCTGATAACATTAATAGTTTTTGATTAAATGCTAATTGACATGGTTTGTTCATTTTTCTTTTCAGAAATTTTGTTTTTATATTTCCATTTTCTACTTGCCAGGAATTCTTAAAACAGTAACACAAGTTTTTGGTTTTCTTACCTGAAAGACACCCAGTGAGTGATAGAAACAGAATCAGTCTCCATGAAGACCACATCATTGGTCACAAAGGTCTTGAGTCCCTGTTTGTGTGATTGTTAGCAGCTTTGACGTTTCTTCATTAAAGCTCAGTCTAAGGAGATAGAAGACAAAGTCTCTGTTAGAAGAAGTAAAAACATATCCCAAAAATATGATAGGCTATTCAAAAGAACCCCTAGATCCTAGTGAAATCCCAAGAGTTCTTTACGTAAAGTAGGAGGTGACATTTTGAAAGGGAGGTATTTTGAGAGATTCTCAAGAAAAATATAGTGTAGCACACTACCTACCTGTGTTAAGAGCTAAATTACGAATGCCACCATGTAGAGGCACTAGAGATTAAGAAGCCCTAGTTCTTCACTCCAAAGGCAGAGATGTGTCAGGGCCCTACATTCCTGTTCTTCCTGAAGCCCAGAGTCATAAATGCACACTGCACATTTCATCAGCAGGTGTAACTAAATACAGCTGAATATTTTCCCCCAGTGTCCTTGAAGCAATCTCTTGATACTTTCTAGAGGTGGGTGAAATAGTTTCAAAGAACAACTAGTTCACCAAATTCAACCACTTCCACTGCTTGCAAATTGTGCCAAAATATGTTGCACTCCCCACTAATTTTTCACTGTTTGAAATCTTATGGTGGATGTATAATACAACCACCATTTATAGACAATAAACTTTTTATTTACCTTATCCTCCCAAGCTGACACCCATCCCATTTTTTTGTCAATCGCACCTAACTGTTAAGTCTTGTCTAATACCTAGTTTTGAAGATTTCTTGGGAAGAAACTCTTGCTTACAGGACCAATTTCTGATTATGGTTCCTAGATACTACTGTAACAATCATAACTTTATTAACAGATTGCAACCTACAGATTGTTTACTGTATTGCTTCAGGTAGTCAGCATCCACAATTCAAATATCCAGTTGTTTTGACTAGGGCCACATAGGTATATTTCTGTTCCACGACTGGATGAGCTTTCCCCGGCTATTCTGCCATAATTGCTTACAGCTGGATTATGACAGGTCCTTATGCAAGTGAACTCAATGAACCTTCCACTCTTGAAGTGCATGGGCCCCCATCAGCACCTGCCACAAGACAGTCCCAGAATGCAGCATTCTGTACTGTGCACTGGGCCATTCAGGGAGGAAATGTGAATTATTTCCCTAACTCCCTCAGACTCAGTGTGGTTCGCTGACAACCCCTAATTCGAACCATTAGCTAAGTGGCACAGTTTAGCACATCAACATTTCCCTAGTGGTGACATCACTCATTTATTAGAATAATCACAGAAAGTGGACGCTGAAGGGGTACAACACAGTTGAAGCAAAATCATGTAAATGGTTCAAAGAATGTACAAAAATCTTTCTGCCAGATCATCCCCTTTAAAATGTACTCTGAACATCTCCACTTGTGAGCTACATTGCCAATCTCCCCTCTTCTATGCATGGACAAACACACACACACTGCATGAGCAAGGAAAGGCTGCATTTATTTATATACTTACTTATAAGAAAAGTTATTCCTGAAACAGTCTAAAGGTGTAACTTATCAGCTCTCATTTATATAGCAGGCCAGGTGCAGCATTCAACACAAATAAAGATTCCCAATTTAGGATTGTTCTTCCTTTCAGGTAGCTTAGACTGGGGATACTTAATATGAGGTGTATATGTTAATATATGCTTCTCTGAAATAGAACGTAACTGCAGCTCATCTAAACCTCCACAGGGAACCTTCCTCAATTAATTATTAATGTCAGCTGCCTTTGTTTTTCAATTCTGTGATAATCTGTGTTTCAGTCAGTATGTTCCCTAGGTAGGGTGAGTTATCTCTTTCAGCATCCTCTGCTGGCCAGACCTATGGGAAATAAATATTTTCATTAATATTTAACTTTTTTTTTCCTTATGGCCATTTCTGTTAAAACTTGTAGAATACATCATTCCTTTTTTTTTCCCCCTGCAATGCTGTCCCCATTTTTATAAGAAACAAAGCAGAAATTGTAAGTAAAATTCTGGTGATTTTTGTGTTGCAAGAACAAGGGAAAAAGTGTTTCCAGGACTAACGGGAAGTGTGAGACTATCTCAAAAACTATTTCTGAAATGATAATGACATTATTCACAAAGGAAGCAGTTGAACTCTAAATCGTACTATGAACAATATTAATTCCTTGTCTGTTGTTAGCTCAAAAATTCCTCAAAAACCAGAGGCACATTTTCATTTGGAAAAATTAAGAAAATAAGTTTTGGTTCAGTAGAGGAGTAGCTGGATGTGGCCTAGCGCCTATGTTTATACAGTTGGTGAGACCACTAGATGATTTAATGGTCTCTTCTTGGCTAGAAGTCTATGAAACTATGAAAATAAATAACTACTGTTAAAAATGAAAAAAAATGTTTTGAAAAATGTGTCCATTTCTCAAATAATTTTAAAATTGGATTTTTCTAAAAAAAAGCTCTGTAGCTGCTCAGAAAGCATGATGAATTTTTCATGAACATGTCCTTGAAGTACAATGGAGCTATGACAGTTTGCACCAGCCACAGATCTGCCCCAAAGACTTTTTCCAGCTCCAAATGCCAGCTGAAAATACTTAGCTGTGACCTACTTAGCCCAACCCTACCAAAACAAAACAAAATTTCAAATTCTAGCGAACAAGCATAATAAAGTAAAAAGAGGTTGTGACACCAATGGAGTGGCTCTGTAATCATTTGTGAATTCTGTATGTTGACCTGGTTAAAGGATGCTTACTATATGCAATAGAGAGGTTTCAGGAGAAAAAAAAACAAGACAGACATGAAACAATGTCTCAGAATAAGCCATTCCTCAGTAAACACTTAAGGGTGTTAAGAGTCAATGCCTGAAATTTTAGCTTTGAAGATTCTACTCTTTTGACAAGCAGGGTCAAAGCCTGGTAACTTGACAAGGGCAAAGGAATTCTGCCTGGATTAGAAGGTATTCTCACTCTCTCTGAAGAGAGGAGAAAATTGCTTGGGGAAACTAAACTGAGACAGAGCACTCGTTGGGGTCTCAGAAGAAGTTAAGCCTGCTTAGACTGTCATCAGGAGATGATAAGATATGCGTTTAAAAATCTTTTTTCTCTTAATGTTTTGTTTCTGTTATTAAGATAAAGAATACTTTGGTTTTAAGAAGGCAGTCTGATCACTGCACATCAAAGGTCGCAGACTCCTGAAAGGAAGAACCACAGGTGTTGCATCCAGTCAGACCTCTGGATAGTTGATCCATAGCATACATAGGTCAGAGCCTGGTCTAAGAGAGGGAGATATGAGGAATTCTACTCTATGGTACTTGTTGTAAATATTTAGAGCCACTATTCAGGGTGATCACAAGGAGCCATAGAGCAAGGAGGTAAGGGTCTGTGTAAACAACATATAAAGACAGTCTGCCATTCCTCACAAACACGGTGGGCTGGATCTCTAATAATCTCTACACACTCCGGGAGAGAAAATGCACAATGCCTAACACCTGAGGAGGATGCACTCAGAAGTTATGTCCACACTACAAGCTAAGGGTGCGATTTCCCTTCTTGTGTATGCTAGCTTGACTAGATAGCAAGACTGAAAAAATGGGACCTTTTTTTTTGGAGGGGGGGAAGAGGGTGTAGTTGACTATATAAGACAAAGCCTCTAATATTAGGACATCCGGTCACCTAGTGTACAGATACTCACACTAGCTATCATCGAGCTACAAGTCTAAGTATAAATAGCAGTGTAGCTGTGGTAGCACGGACAGCTGCAATAGTGTGGCTTAGCTTTGCTGAGTATGTACCCACCAGTTTCAGGTGGGTTTCGACTCAGCACAACTAAGCTGTGCCTCTGCTGCCACTACCTAGCCTACCATGGCTACACTGTAATTTATACCTATGCTGGCTCGATGAGAGCTAGCACAAGTGTGAATACATGAGCAATTACACCCTTGCTCTTAGAGTAAACATAGCTAGGGAGATCAGGAGGAGGGAAGAGATGCAACTAGCCTTGCAACTGGGACACAGCTCAAAATTAATTTTGATTTATATACATGGGTAAAGGTTTTCAAAAGTTATTGTTTTGGGGTGTCTCAGTTGTGAGGTATCCACATGGAGACACCTTAAAAAGACCTGGTTTTAGAAAGTGCTAAACATCCACCCTCTGAAAATTAAGTCTTTCAAGCTGGGCACCCCAAAAACCAAGGCAACAATCATTACTTTTGAAAATCTTGGGCATGAGCTATTTTTATAAAAACTGTTGATTTGAGAAAGCTACTTTGACTTGGGCAGTATAATAGCTTAGACATCTGACTGCACTACTGTCTAAAGTAGAGTGGGAGACTTTTCCAAGCCATTAATACCAGAGTCACTCAGACTTTCTGAAACATGAAAGATGTAGACACCAGAGACGCAGTGTCTGGACACACACATACTATGTATTTATTTGTCATTGCCTATTTTTTTAGGTGGTATAAAAACAATCCTACAGTAGAACCTGGATTTTATAACATCAATATTTTGAAACTCGTTATACAAATCATTTTTCCTGAGAAGGGGAAAAAAATCATATAAAGTGATGTTTGTAAAGACCAAGTTGCCAACCCTTCACATTCCAATGCTTTTCATCTGCTGGAAATCACTTTCCAGCAAGAAGAAGGCAATGCATTGTATATACTGTAATTTTGAGATGTGTGGTTTTATGAACTTTTCTATTTTATGAACACCTTGGTCCCCAGTTAGCTCATGAAATAGAGATTCTACTGTATTTCTTCCCCCCCTTCCTTGTTTGTTTGGAGGTTTTGTGAAAGTTGGAGTTAATTTTTCATCTCTAAATCTGGATCAATGTTCTTCCTAGAAATACAAGTGTTACACTACTGTGGTCTCACATTTCCCCTTTGACTTCTTTAACCTTTCCTTAACAGCTCTCTTGGCACTTTAAAATGCTTTTTTAGACCCTGCCAATGTTGAATGCTTGTCCCGCCTGTCCAGCTGCTGTTTCAACCTTTTATACTTTCCCTTGCTCTTCCAGGTACTTTCTAAATACGGATGATGCTTCTTTATTTTTTGTCTTAACAAATGAGACTGCTGAAACATGTACAGCCTTCAGGGTATGAATGGTTAGTTGATATTCCTATCTCAAGGACACATCATAAGGTGTGTATTCCTAAAACTAAATTGGGGACAGGGGAGAGAGACAAACATTTGTACAAGCAATAATAAGCTACTCTGGTTTGAAAACTACACAACCTTCTTTCCAGGACATTTTTGTTCATCCCTAAGATGCATGCTCCCATCAGAGATTCAGGCTCCTGTCCTTTGTTGCGAATACCCAATATAAATATTTAAATTTTCCCACAAGAAACTTGAAATGGAATCACACACCGGGTGGCAAAAATATAGTTTCTTAAGAACAGCTCTGCCAGGCAAATGCTGCTTAAAATTATTTTAAATATCACTTTATTCGAATCTCTCTTTTTTTTCCAAAGCATGTAGATCTCCATATAAATTTGAGACATGACATTTCGTCTGTTTGGGATAGGTTCATCATCTTGACTGGTAAAGCAGTGCACTGGAAGCCATGAGGGCATCCCAAGGATATTAAATACTATAGGTTTCTTTTGCATAATGTGATTTGAATAAGCTCTGTAGTCATTTTGTTACTTATTAAAAGGAAAGATGGTGTCTCTATTATATACATATATAATATTCTGATCTCTTAGAGTGAATATGCAGATTCATGAATAGTTTGTTAGATAAGGACAAGATTAATTTAGCCTGCTGGCAATTTTCAGAAACTAGTCATCTAAAATTAAAATGGAGCAAATAATTTGCCACTAGTAATTTATCCAGCAAATCTAGTTTTTTTTTTGTTTTTTTTTCTGTTCATAGACCATCCAAAAGCAGTTTGCAATTTTCTTGTGTGTGGTGGGGGGCTTGCATAATATCCAAATAATTATTTAGCAATTTGTTTTAATTCCATGGATTGATTGTGGACAGTTCATTCAAGGTATTCAGCACCCAATATGCACTATTGAAGCTAGTAGGCATGGATGCATATTATCATTTCTGTTTCTGAACAGGATGTGTGCCTAAATACTTCAAGTTTCAATACTCATGCAGTACTGCAAAGTCAAGTGCTCAAAAATCCTCAGTTATATTCCTTAAAATACTGATTTTACTGATAAGTCTGGAGTACATTATATTTGCTTTCTGGGTTTGAGCTTTTAGAGGTCAGACTTTCCAGTTTCTCTTCTATCCATGAAGACTAGATTTTAAAAAAATAAAGATATTTGACTAAACCAGTTATGCTGGTGCAATCCTTAGTATGAACACTGCTATACTGCTATAAAGGTGCTTTATTGTGGCATAGTTTCTCTCTTTTCCTGAATGGGAATATGCTATACCAGTACAAGCACTTTTATAACAATATATCATAGAATCATAGAATATCAGGGTCGGAAGGGGTCTCAGGAGGTCATCTAATCCAATCCCCTGCTCAAATCAGGACCAATCCCCAACGAAATCATCCCAGCCAGGGCTTTGTCAAGCCTGACCTTAAAAACCTCTAAGGAAGGAGATTCCACCACCTTTCTAAGTAACCCATTCCAGTGCTTTACCACCCATCCAACCTAAACCTCTGCCACTGCAACTTGAGACCATTATTCCTTGTTCTGTCATCTGTCACCACAGAGAACAGTCTAAATCCCTCCTCTTTGGAACCCCCTTTCAGGTAGTTGAAAGAAGCTATCAAATCTCCTCGCATTCTTCTCTTCTGCAGACTAAATAAGTCCAGTTCCCTCAGCCTCTCCTCATACGTCATGTGCTCCAACCCCTTAATCATTTTTGTTACCCTGCATTGGACACTTTCCTATTTTTCCACATTCTTCTTGTAGTGTGGGGCCCAAAACTGGACATGGTACTCCAGATGAGGCCTCACTCACACCGAATGGAGGGGAATGATCACGTCCCTCAATCTGCCGGCAATGCTCCTACTTATACATCCCAAAATGCTGTTAGCCTTCTTGACAACAAGGGCACACTGTTGACTCATATCCAGCTTCTTGTCCACTGTAACCCCTGGGTCCTTTTCTGCAGAACTGCTGCCTAGCCATTCGGTCCCTAGTCTGTAGTAATCCATGGGATTCTTCTGACCTAAATGCAGGACTCTGCCCTTGTCCTTGTTGAACCAGATTTATTTTGGCCCAATCCTCTAATTTGTCTAGATCCCTCTATATCCTTGCCCTACTCTCCAGTGCATCTACCACTGCTCCCAATTTAGTGTCATCTGCAAACTTGCTGAGGGTGCAGTCCACGCCATCCTCCAAATCATTAACGAAGGTATTGAACAAAACCATCTCCAGGACTGACCCTTGGGGCACTCTGCTTAATACCAGCTGCCAACTAGACATGGAGCCATTGATCACCACCTGTTGAGCCCAGTGATCTAGCCAGCTTTTTATCCACCTTATAGTCCATTCATCCAGCCCATACTTCTTTAACTTGCTGGCAAGAATACTAAGAATATCTAAGGTGGTTGCACCACTAACTATACTAGTAGGGGACTTACAAGTCACTACTACTTCAGGCAGCAATAAATTCTACTTACATAGATTTTATGCACAAAACAAAAGAGTCATGTTCAGAAAGACAGTGGGACTCCATGTTGCTATGCTGAAGGGACTTCGGGAAGAGCATAGAAACAGAAATATGCAGGAAATGAACCTATTGTTCCCACATATCTGCATTCAGTGGAAAAAAGCAGAAGGCAATCCATCCTGCAGCGAGCAAGACACTACATTTATATTTTCAGGTAAGATTTCCCCTTTCATGTGAGAAGCCCAGGACCCTGGTTTAAAGTACAACCAGTCTGTCTGCTACTAATAATACTCTAACTAATATGGGAAAAATATGAAATCAATAACTGTATTGAAATAAATATCCAAGATTAGACTCCTACAAAAAGCACCATTGCAGGTAGCCTCTAACAAATCTGACTAAGGTTGGGTATTACAACACAGTCCTTTAAGCACCTGAATGAAACACTCCACTCCTGTGCAATTCTTACTTACACCAGGAATGGAGAGCTGAGAATCAGGCAGCCACAACCAGTTTTCCATGGCCCTCACTTCTTCACTGCATCTGAGACAACCAAGTCCAGCAACTTCAAAACAAACGAGTGCTAGAGACATCTCTTATGGAACAGCCAAACGTGTTCTTCTGAAAGGATTGTAATGCACATGAGATGGTCTTAAGGTATACTGCAGTTCTGGATGGAGATTTTAAACACAGGCTTGTCTTTTTCCAGAACTCTGATGAGATATATGTGTAAATTTACTGCTTTGTCTATCTATGTCCAAGGTAATAACAGGAACTATCTGTAGTGTATATGTAAGTAAGCTATACTGAGTCCATGTCCCTTTTCCTCTCTTCCAAAGATAAATTAACTCAATCCAGTCCAAATTCTTCTTGCTGTCTTGCATGACAATATTGTTTACAAGATGGTTTTATTGCAATAGAAATTAAAATGTGATAAAATCATATCATTAACGTTTGTACAATGAAATGCATCAGCAGAATTTGTTACAGGAAAAAAAAGTGAAATTATACTAAGCAAATGTAAACAGCGAGATATCTTGTAGGATTGATTATTGCCCCGTAGGGAGAGCATTTGTTCTCAAGATATAACAATATTTCAACCTATTGCAAAGAAAATTTAATAAAGTACAGGTTTTACCAGATTTATTGCTCAATTGTGTATGAGCCCTTAATTTATTGCTAACATGTTATTGAATGTTCCTTCTGCAGTGGAGTTGTTTGTCAGTTTCAATGAGGGAGCAACCAGGAACTTAACTTTTAAAATTTTAATTTAGAAATTATTTCATATGCAGCTGTAATGCAGCTTTCACTGATATTGCTCATGTTCTAATGACTCTTGAACACTGTTTCACAAAGGAAGCATACCACCCAAAATTACCATTGAAAATCAGAACAAGGATGTTTCCTGAATACCAATAATGAGTAAAATTTTCCAAAACACCTAATGACTTAGGAGCCCATGTCCCATTGAATGACTCAATGAAACTTAGATTTTTTTTTTTGAAAATTTTACCTAGTACCTGTAAATTAACAAAGTCCTGTTTCAATATTTTGTCTTTGCCTATATTTGAGTATTAAAGAGTCAAAAGCCCTATGAATGTGTGATTTGAAGTACCTTCTTTTCCAGTAATACAAAAGTAAATGGTGTGTCCTGAGAAAAGCATAGAATTGACCAATATTTTTGTTAATTTGCTCTTGCCACCTCTTGCTGAAAAGGTAAAACTGAACACGATTCTTACAAATTAAATTGAGAACAGAGCTTATCAGAAAAGTTTGGATCAAACGCTGTTTTGTTGGAATTCACCTATTTGCCAAAATCAAAATGTTTGATTTTAGTAAAGCTCAGATCGAACCCAGATAGGCTGTGATCAGAAACCTTAAAACATTTCAAGGTAAGACATAAATAAATAAACTTTCCTGGTAGACTTTCACCAAAGCTATTTATTCAACAAAACATGTACATTTTTAAAGTATTGCTATGGCCTGATCCTGCAAACACTTATGCAAGGGAGTAAGTTTATGCACAATGGAGAAAGTTATCAGGATTACTTAGCATGAGTGAAGTTACTCACCCGAGAAGTGGCTTACGAAAATCAAAGCAGTGGAGTTATTTGGATGTTATTATTATTTATATTAATAAAGTGCCTAGGAGCCTTAAGTCCTGGACCACCCCATTGTGCTAGGCAATGTACTAAAATGGAACAAAAAACAGTCCCTGCTCCAAGGTAGCTTACAGTCTAAGTAAAACAAAAATTAGGAACAGATTTTCAGGAGTTCAGCTCCCATTTTGATACCACTGAGAATGATATGAGATGCTGGGGGAAAGCATTTTTAAAAATCTCACCACTTAAGTTTGGGTACTTAAATGAAAGCTGAGCCCTTTTGAAAATCTGAAGCCAGCTGAATGTGCTAAGCACTTTTTATAAATCTGTTGTTTAAGGGTTAACATAGTTTTAGTCTGAAGATATTGACATTATCTCTCTAGGTGTATACATGACTTCCCCCTCCAAGCATTTATAAAATCATCTTCTAACACTCCTTTGAAGAAGGTCATTATTATTATGTTTACGGATGGGAGACTGAAGCACAGAGATTCGGCAACTTCTCCAAACTCACACAGAAAGTCTGTAGTAGACCATTTAAACATTGGTCATTTGAGTCCCAGCCCAGTTCCCTAGCAACAAGAACATCCTTGATGGGATTTTACTATGTAGGCAGTTTCAGAAAGCAGCTACTTCCTAGCCTGGTCACCTAAGGGACCCCAAGAAGTACCCAAGATCTTAAGGATGAGTGTCTATAGCAATTGATGCAATACCTAAAGGCTGCCTCTCTCGTGTGAATATTTGTATTGGACTCAATCTGTTTAGAATTAAAAACGTCAGAGAAAAATAAATTCATGCAGCTTGTCTGGGATACCAGAAAAGACTCATGAGGACTGAACAGCTGTTTTGTGACCCTTTTATTTATTCTTTTAAAACTCTATTTAGTAATCCTGAATTGTGCCAGACTAATCACGCTGGAAGAGTTAATCTTCTACCCATAAGGGCGGGTACATCAGGGCAATGATAGGCCCAGCTACACCACCCTGTTGTGGTAATGTATCACAGCCATATTCTGTTGGGCCCATCTCCTATGGGGATAGTTCGACTTGGCCTCTCTCCTGAGGCAGCCAGCTAGTGCAAATAGGGATGCTGACTTTGATTAATATTTTTTATAGACTCTTTCTGCCACCTGCATCTAGAATTATCTATACTAGTGAAAAATCAGTATAACCTAAGCCTTCCACTTAATATAACTGCCAGACTAATAAGATTATGCATTTTAATTACACAAGGCAGCATCACTTGGCATTCCATGAGGATATTAAAAAAGCTTCAGACTATGCATACATCAAGCACATCATACTGAGCACTAATGAGCACACACCTCTCTGTGGACCTGTACATTTGTTTAGGTACAAAAATGATCCCTGCCAGACAAACCAACTCTTGAGATAACAGGACATACATATTAGCTGCCAGTGTGATCAGAGCTGTAGATGGAGAGATCAAAACAGTTTCTGTCCTGAAGTGATTTCAATCTAAGGCTGCAAATCCCATAACTGGATCTATGCGGCCAGCCCCTTGCATCCATGTGGAACGCCACTAGAGTTCTAAAGGGGATCAGGGGTTTGCTCACTTGGATCTGATTACAGTATGGAGGCCTACAAAACAGACACCTGGAATAACCAATTACTGTATTTCAATTGTATCTCAATTACTTTTGTGGGGCTTACATGAAGAAGTGAATATTTCATGAGGATTTCAATAAGGAGAGGATGTAGGCCAAGTGCTATGGGTTTGGGAAGGCATTTTATGCACAGTTGGTTGCATTAAAAGGAGAGAAGACAGACATGGGATACTTAAAGAACCGGTTTATGTATGAACAGGTTGTGTATACATAACCCTTTGGTAAGTGTGTTACATGTCTCCCTCCGTGCCAAACCACAGAGGATAAAAGTTCTACAGTCCCTGCTAGAGAGCTTTAGCTCACTCTTTTAGTTCTGGAGAGCACTAGTTGAATCTGCCAATATGGCTGCTGTCACATCTATTCAATACTAGATTAGTAATGAAAAGTCCAGTTTGGATATATCACAGCAAATAATCATTTCATATGTACAGAGCAGTAAAATGAAATGTAAGCATTGGTCTATTTTAATAAAATGTTTGCTAGAACAAAGATGTAAGGATCTATATTAGCAACAAGGACTTCTATAATTTTCAAATGTCTCTTTTGCAATTTTGCTTCTGTATTGTTATTTTACCAAATAGGAAACAAAGCAGCCATCAAATTTGTTCATTATATATGCTTGATATTTTAGAGCTTCATCCCACCTTCGTTTTTTTTTCATTTATTGATATGATATGACTTCCAACCCTAATATAATTGAATGCGCTGGGATTCTTCAGGAGCACAAGGGTCCACCTGCACTGATGCTGGGGACTATGTTTGCAAATGAGAGGGTTCTATAAGTAAAAAATTAACCATTGGGATAGCTTAATGCATATGGGTGCATTCTCTGTCACTTCAAATCTTTATATCAAGATCTCTGGGTAAATGAGAATCTCTTTGTAAATCAATGGGACTTTAGCACGTTTGAAAATTTTAGCCTGGATATCTTACTGAAATACATGCTCTAGTTTTCCACAAGTTATTGGGCTCAGTGGAGGAATTACTGTGTAAAATTCCACCCAGGAAAACAAACTAGATCATCATAATAGCTCCTTCTAGCCTTAAAAGCCAATCCATGAATTATGAAGAAAATCAGACATGCGTCTGACGAAGTGGGTATACAGCCACGAAAGCTCATGCTCCAAAACGTCTGTTAGTCTACAAGGTGCCACAGGATTCTCTGCTGCTTTTGAAGAAAATCTTCATTTTCAGTACAGTCTTATCTTAAAAAAGGATAAAATTTGTTTACATGTACAGTAAAGCAAAGAATAAATTCTCTTTGGAGATGGATGGCTCCACCATTAAAGTTATATGTCGGCATGTGGAGTTTCAAAATGCATCATAAAGATGAAACTATATTTCAGAAGAAGATACTTAAAATAGTCAATTGTTGTTCTAAAACAGTTATGGAGGCTTAAATGTTAGTAATTTTGCCCTTAGCTATCTTCCAGTTGAATTACTGCAAAACATTTTAAACTGCCATGCTGAAGGATATTAATGATGCAACAAATTGACTGGTGTTACAGGGATTTATCTATTATTTTATGAGCATATTTAATTGCACATGTTTCTTACATTAATAATTACAACCAGTACTAAAAATGATGTCTAGATGTTTAAGGATGCATTTTTATATTTAGACATATTTCACAATTACTACTTATAATGCAGATAGTTCACTAAGATATAATGCTAGGATATTAAAGTGGATTAGAAGACCCATTATTAAAATAGGAGCTTGTCTGCACAGAAAGGGGGGAAAATAAATAAAGTACTCTAAATGGAATAAGCACCTCTTCAGTTCCTTTCACAAATCTCATTTTATTATAAGCTAAATGTCATAGACATAAAGACATAACTGGTGGCATGATCCCATCAGGAAGGTTTGTATCTGTTATCACACTATTTAGCACTACTTTCACGAAGATTTTAAACAAAGACAGGGAATTTCACTAAGGGCTCAAATCACAAGCAAAGACTTTTTAAAAAGAATCTAAGGATGCTTTATTTATTTTTAAAAGAATAACATGTGACACACATGCCAAATAATTATTGCTTTGACTAGTTGAGCTCAGTTTTGGGCACACACCAATTACAAAGCTGTGCTGTGGGGTTACACCTCTAAGGGCAGTCACACACTTCATGTTTTCAGTGGCAAATTGAATTTGACATTTAATTTGAAAACCAGCATATCATAATGTAAAACCTTCTGCAATATTAGTGATAAAGCAGCAGGTTAGACATCCTGGCTATCTGTTTTTTAATAGGGATCTCAATGTTACCAGTACCGCCGTTATCTTCCATGGATAGTTTACCCTGATTATAAATGGAAAATTACAGTAAATGTTTAAGATCACAATAATGCAGGTTTGGATCATGTATGAGGTTTCTTTATGTATATGAGAAATCTGGTTTTTTGAAGCTCAATTGTTTTCTTTATCAGAACTCATTTATTTCCCAGCATGCAGTTCAAGGCTCAAGCAAAGTAACTTGTCAGAGGCCTACGATTTACAGAATTGGTTATGAAGAAATGACAAAAAGAAAAAGGAGGAAAGAAAGAACAGATGCTGACTTTTTTATTTTTGTGAGAAGGGAGTGATTTTAATTACAGGGGAAGAGTGTTAGGGGCTGTGGCCCTGGAAACTTGTTTCTTACACAAGGATTTCTGAATGAGTTGCCATCTTTTTTTCTTTTACTGTATTTTATTGATCAAGTTATTGGCTTTGGCATATTTTCCCCAAACTGGGGGAAAGAATGGTGTGTTTACTCCATAGAACGTGTAAAATTGGATAGAAAATTAAGAATACCATATCCAGCTGTAAGTACAGGGGCTCTTTCAGTATAAGGAATGTAATCCCCCAGTTTGATATTTGGCCAAGCTATTGTGGTTAACATCCCTGTTCTTCTCAGTCCGTAGGTAAACATTTCAGCCAGAAGAAAGGGGGATAGATCCTCAAATCCAATTCTGAAGTCAGGATCTGATCCAGCAAGTCAAACACTATAGTGTTCTCTGTGCATTAGGCAGTTAAAAGTTGCCACATTTCCTGTCAATACTCCTCCATGCAGTTGCTACATCTCTGTCTCTCAGAAAGGAAACAAGAATGAATGCTTTTGAGGCAGTCTTGTACCCTGGTTAGATGCTAGAATAGAGGACAATGACTTGTTTACCTTGTTGTAACCTAAAAAACAGTTATTCTAAAACAAGCCTCCTCCTTCACTGAAAATACTGAGCCCTCCAAAGTGAAGCTGAGGCACTGAGTCAGAAGCAAGAATGACATTTACTCAATCAAGTGCGCTGCTTTCCACACAAGACTTTAGTAGGGTTGCCAGGGGTCCAGTTTTTAACCTGAAAGTCTGGTAAAAAAAAGGGGACCTGACAGTATCCAGTCAGATGTACTGACCGGATACCCAAAGTTTGGTTACTGTGGGCAAAGGAGGCAGAGAGATGTCAGGTCATCATTCACGCCAGCCCCTATTTAGCCAGGGCCGCCTCCTACCTGAGTTAGGCGTCTGCAGCTTCCAGCCCCAGTTCCACAGGCAAGTCCTCCTGACCTGGGAGTGTGTCATAGGTAGATAGGTAAGGGTTAATTTTCTTTTACCTGTAAAGGGTGAACAAAGGGAACCAAACACCTGACCAGAGGACCAATCAGAGAACTGGATTTTTTAAAAGTCAGGGGCAGGAATTGTGTACTCTG
>NC_133769.1:343547201-343583193 GCF_003597395.2 Chelonoidis abingdonii
GGGAACCCGGGCTGATAGGAGCCAAAATCCTATCTGGTGGCAGCGAAATAAGAACCAAGCTGGTACAAGCTTGGGGGAATCATAGTAAGCACCCAGATTTTGGACGCTAAGGTCCAGATTTGAGACAGACGTTTACCACAGGGTGCAGGGTAGTTGGGGGAAGAGGGGAAGAGCCATGAGTTATGGTGGAAGAGGAGTGAAAGAGGGCAGGGCCTCGGGGAAAAGGAGGGGCAGAGGCGGGGTCTCAGAGGGAGATATTACAAAGTCAGCACCTCTAGACCTTAGATGATCCTTGGATCATCATCAAAGTACTGATAACACCCAATCCCGCTTAGCTTCTGAGCGCCAATGAAATGATAGTTCAGGGTACATGGGCTGCAAGTTGCATTAAATGGATGAGGATACTTTCTTTAAAAAAAGATTTCCCTGTACTATACTATTTGACTCTCAAGAACCAAAAGTTGAAAGAACAGTATTTAGAGCAAAGAAAACACAGTTGTAAGTCTATGATACAGTATTTTCTTTTCTGCTTTATTAAGATGGTTTTCACCTCAGCAAGATTCACATCATCTACATAATGCAAACCACAGACAAAAGTTCAGTAAAATGTGATAAAACATAATGGCAATGTACACAGCTTCCACTGCTACTTGGTTGAAATATTTTCTAACAAGTTAGGTCAAAGTCAGCTAGTTAAAGATAAGCCTGGGGCTGCCAAGGGGTGTATGCAGCACAATTGCAGGAATGACATGTGAATCCTGCTAATTAACCCAGGTGAGGTATATCAGGAGAAGCAGACTTGGGATTCAGCCTCTTGACTGACAGGGAGTGGAGAATCAAACCCACCATTACTCTCACTTAAAGTGGCTTTTGGGGAGATGTGGTGTTGAGTTTTCATGGCTTCTCCTGTCAAAGACTGCACTTTTCTCTTTGGAGAAATAGCAGTCATTCAGCAGAGTGCCAGCTACCAGCTCTGACTGGGGCCTCATTTGCAGTTGTAGGGGGCTGGGCGAGGGGTATCAGGTAGGAAACCTATTCCCCTCTCTCTTTGACCAATCAGCTGAATCAGAAGTATTTTACAATCCAAACTCTAACCTGTGGTGATGATTCAGGACAGCAGTACAGCTATCAGACAAAGTGGCCTTTTAGAGTACCTAATGAAATGCTGTTTCCAGATTAGACGCGATAAATCGACCCCCACTGGATCGATCGCTGCCCACCGATCCAGCGCGTAGTGTAGACATACCCTTAGTCCTGGAGGAAAGCTTTGATCCTATTTTATAAATCTAAAGTAGTACACTACTTACAATCATTCTGTGCTTAGTTATGGGAGTTAGAATTTTTTAAAAGAATTAATATGCACGCCTGTAATTTTAATTGATTTTTACAAACTGAAACAAGGACAAAAGGACACTAGAAATGCTATAATTGCTAATTCTTCGTAGTTTAATTACATAGCTAAAACAAGGTTCTGTGTCAGCCTGGCCTATTTCTAATACAACAAACTAAAGGAGATGTTTTTTTGCAGGTTTTTTTTAGTTCAGCACTGAGCCTGTATAGTATATAATCATCTAGCTGGGGGAAATCACAGAAGTCAAACATACAAGAGAATTCAAACTAAGTGGGTTGAAAACTTTTTTTTTTTAAATCACCATTTACTATTAAAACAACCCAGCAGAATACATATTGTATTTCAAACACCTTCCTTCCGCGATTTAGAGCCTGTGCCTTTGGTTTGTGCACATTTACATTTACAGCTTTTCAAGATTTCAGTGAAAGTTAGCTGATAGAAGGTAGCGAGAAAAGTTGAAATCTGAACTTCCCCTTACTCTTCCAGGGTCTGGTCCCCTGTCTGATAAATACACTTCCTGAGGAAAAGTGTTTTCTAAGAAAAGACTCTTTCATGTGGTGGACAATATAAATGAAGAAACCAGAGAAACCCATGTTTACCCAGTATTTATTTCACAGCTCATTGCTAGTGTGAAGAAGGTTATAAAGATAATTATTTAATGCCAACATCCCAGCTGAAAGGTGAAATGATGCGGTCTCTCTGGAAAAAGTCATTTACACAAAGTGCTCTGAAATGTAAAGGACTTGAAGAATAGAAAAATATATTTTTTCTCTAATTCCTTTCAGTTTCAATATCTTACTTGCAACAATAGTAAGTTACAAAAAATCAAACAAGTTTGATTTTTAAGGTGAAAATATCCTTTTAACTGGGTTGAAAGAAATTACAATGTGAATTATACACTGATTTAGAGGCCCAAAGTAATCACTTAAGTATTACTTATAAGGCACCCTAAATGTGCATGGTGAGTTGCAAGAGATCGTGGTTTTCTGCCCTGGAGACCTTATACTATAACAGCATGAGCAGATAAAAGAGATTACAAGATAACTTGGTATAAATCCCAAGCTGAGATATTTGAAGTAGTGTATTTTATTCTTTTCCCTGTACTGAAACCAAAATTAACTACGATAGAGTAAAGTATCAAACAATTACACTGGACACTTGTGAATGATAAAAGATGCTGTTACATTTTTCTAGCCAGTACTTACTTCTTGTATATCTATTGTGAGTCCAGATCTATTTGAAATTAAAACCAGAAATAAATTTGCAGGAATGTCTCACAAGCCAGTGCACGCTGCTTTACCACAATGTGCTTCCATACTCAATTGTCCTGGTGGTTGAATAGACCCCATCAAAGGTCTGTCAGAGTCCTCTCCCATTGTTACGATACTTCTGAACCCCAGGCACCCAAAGGGCAGCTCACAGAAATCAACATGCTACAAAGCTCAAGCTGCCTCACCCAATTTGTTATGTAAAATTCTCAGATATTTGTCCTCACTTGTAAGCAACAGGTCTCTAGCATTTTCCCCTTCCTCTAAAATGCCACGCATCATGAAGAGAACAATAAAAAAAGACAACAGTGGTCACAGACCCTCCTTTGACTCCTACTGTTCAAGTCTCTCTAGGTTTACTTAGATGATCAAGAAAATCCAAGATACAAAATCTGATTGCCCCATTTGCTGCTGCCATTTTAGCCAATATTGCTAGGCAATTTCCTATTAAAGAACAGCAGCTCAAGACCAGCACTGTCAGTGATGCTGTCAAGATGACAATAACAATTTTAGCTGGAACAACATTAGTAGTGTCAGTAGCGCCTAAGTTGTTGTTATCTCTGCCACTCAAGCAGATAGGGAGAGAATTGAAATGCTGCTCTTGTTACACAGAGAAGCAGCAACTGCCTTGATAGTGCACTACGAAACATAAATGGAAACACATTGTGCTGGGTATGCATCGTGATACTTTTTAATGGTGCTGCAGAAATATTCCAGGGGAAATGAGAGCCAATGAGAGTATTTTATGGTAGGGACTTATTTATAACAATGATTGTTTTCAAGACTCCCTATTCTACTCACTTGTCTTTTCGATTGGGTTCATCATTCTCATTTTGGAATTTACATATAAACTTCCACACCAATTGATTCAAGAAACACACAAATGACTCTAATATGCTTGTTACCCAGGTTTAGTGATAACACCATTATAGATGCAAACAACTGGGTACACATTACATTATTGAAAAGTAGTTATGACCTAAAGTTTAGCTGGAATGTTTCTTTTTCAAGTTTATAACAAATATTTGAAAACACTTGTCTTGTTGATACAGTCTCAAATCACTAGTAACTAGAGCTCTGCAGAAGATGGAATTTCTGTTATGCATACGATTTCAAACTTGTCTTTGTTCCGAATCTGAACTGAACTCAAATTTTTCAAAAAGAAGATTCAGAAACAAACAAAAAAATTAGATGGATCAAAATATTTTGCAATGCAAAATTGAATTATTTGTATTGATTTTAACATTTTTTATTTTTATTATATCATACAGCATAAAACATTCAAAGCAAAAAGTCATTTCAAAAAGAAAAATCAAAATAATTTGTTCAAAAAATGTCAAAATGGGACATTTTGACACTGTATTTCCTCCCATTTTCTCTCTGAGTTCAGAGCTTAGGTAAATCAACATAATTTTGCAATATTTAAATTTGAGAGAACTGCATTCTCAGATTGAAAATGAGTCATTCAAATTTCTACATACAAGCTGTATTGGTAACCACATCTATTTATGTACTGTCGTCAGCTTTTTTTTTTAAAAGGTTTAAAACCTGTAAGATTTTTTTTAAAGGAGCTATTTCCCTAGAACTCATGTCGACAAAACAAAAATTACACATAGAACCTTTGTACTAAAAGAAAGCTGAAGAAATGGATTAAAAATAACATCTTTCTTTAAAGCAATATATTCTACATGCCTGTTGCAGGAAAGGAATTAGTACACTGTAAACAATCAATACAAAAAGCAGACTACTCGTGTTCAAGTCCAAAAATATTCATTTTTCCTCCACGTGAAGTAACTCATATATTTAACTCTGCTAATTTGTAGAGCACATTCTCTCACATGTACTGCATGCTGAAAATATTGAAAAGATTAAGACAAGCATGAAGATAAATGCTGTACATGAGTTTTTACACAATCCTGCATCACTGAGCTGGCACATGAAGTTACTGGATAAATGAGAGGTAATTCAGGAAAGCTTAGGAGGTAAGGATCAAAATACCAAGCAAAAAGATAATAGGAAGCAATTTGTCACCATAAAAGAAGCAATTTAAACACACTCTTGACTTTGAATGTCAGGTACCAAAGACACACCTGGACATTTTAGGCTTCTGAGTGATGGTAAGTTTTAACCTTACAACAAATGAACCCCACCAGCAGCCCTTTAGATTTTTTTTTTTTTAAAGCTGAATAAGTGCAAACAAGATAAGGGATGTTATTTCTCAGTCTTCTCCTTCAGGAGTCATTTTGATTATAACAGACAGCTCATAAACATGTTTGTCGCTCATTTCTACCTTCTGGATACCCTTCCTGGCAGCTGCAAACGTCACTAAGATTTACATCAGTGTTATTATCTTTCATGTTGTTTATCATGAGTTAGAAATATTTCTGTGAATTAAATTAATATTGCTGGACTTTTCTCTTTGTATTTTAATATTACAGGATTTCACCCAGGAAAGATCTATTCTACGCCCACCAGCTTTGTTAAAGGTTTTTTAGTGAGCTTGTGGAAGTTCCAACTTGACCCAATTTAAAAACTCTGAACCCAGGCCTTGTCTACACACAGAAGTTGCACTGGTTGAACTAAAATCAGTCCTTAAGCCCATTTAGTTGAACTGGTACAAACTCCTGTGTACAGACTCTTTTTGGTTGAAAAATGGTTATATTGGTTTAGCTTGAAAACTTACAGGCACAAGCTAATACAACATAATCCAACTTTAAACTCACTGAAGAGCATCCACACAGGGTCTTGCAACAGTTTTGTTAAACTGGTTTTAAAAAAAATCACATCTTTAATTAAACCAGTAACTCTGGGCATAAAGCAGGGCTAACAGAGTAGTAAAATTGTAGCGCTGGCTTGCAGGGTTGGGGAGATCTCCCTCTCATGGCAGGGAGCAAGAACTGAAGAGAGTCTAGAGGTCTATGTGGCAGCTCAGCTCAGAGCCTCTACTCCTAGTAATACCATTCTCTCCATAGCTGTAATCAATTCCTGTTTCCTCGTGCCTCATGGGGCACTAGGATCTTGTGGCACCTCCTGTTTCTTAAAGCCTTGGGGCACTTTTGAAGCACTTTGTCTTTGTTAGTGTCTGAATTAACCCCTTCCGTCATGCTCAGAGATGTTAGTCTATAAACCGAATCATGGAGTCGCATTCATTTTTCAGAAGGTATGTTTAATAAGGAAACAGCACTTACAGCTGAAAAGAAAGAGAACTAAAAATATAGCAATTATAATGAACTCAAAATGTTATCAGATTTTTTTCCTAGCTGATAAAAGCAGGTTTGATAGTTAGATCCAGATCTTGAAACCCACGTCCCTCTCACACTGGTTTCTTATACCTTAGATAGCTATCTCATTTCTGAGAAGTAAACTCATTAAAAACTATAAAAGGACAGACTCACACTAATATATGAGAGGAAACCAAAGGATTTTTGAACAAAGCCCCTTCAAGTTCTTCTTTTACAAAATTTTACATATTGTGCTGAGTAATAGAAGACAGGACAAAAGCTGTTACAAAAAAGGGAGTTCCAAGTGAGTTCTGGAGCTTTAACTCTCAAGCTAGTATGTAACAAGAAACTATGTCAAAACATCCGCCGAAACCAGCATGATTTATGGACAGGGTCCGCTCCAGGCACCAGCTCAACAAGCAGGTGTTTGGGGCGGCCAAGAGGAAGGGGTGGCACATCGGGCTCTTCAGCGATGGGTCCGTCACTCCCTCTCAGAGGGAAGGACTGGCTGCCGAATTGCTGCCGAAGAAGAAAGCGGCACGGTGGAGCAGGCACTGATTGGAATCGCCTTTTTTTTTTCTTTTTTTACCCCCACTTGGGGCAGCAAAAACTTTGGAGCCAGCCCTGCTTATGAAGACTGAGACAACTTTCCCTTTGAATTGTCTGCCTAGCTGCACTTTGTTTCACAGCTTTAATGTTACAAGAACATTCTTTAATGTTGATCTTCAGTGTTTAAATCCCTTATCACAAAAAAACAAAAGATAAACCATCTATGAAAGGTTAAAGAAAACATATTTATCAGAGGCAGCAGAATGGATTTATGTTTTTCATCCAAACCCTCTCTCATGTGGAAAGCCTACATAAAATGGACTTCATGCATGCGGGTCCTACGAGGGGAGTAAGGATATGAAATGTTTGCATCAGGCTAGGCATTTGCTGTAGAGCCACACGGTGAACTACTACTGAAACTCATAGGCTACAATAGCTTCCACAGCTGTTGTTCATCCCCCACTAGCTGCAGGCACTGAGATGTGGCTATTCTTCCTTCATATCTTCCTATTACGGAGTTCTGAGCCCTTACCAAAAAGTGCATTCTAATACGCAGGGGTTGTGGATGTGTTCTGAGAATTGTCCACATTTTTTATCAGCTCAATGCAGCCAAACTGCATGAATCTTTTCTCCTTCAGTCCATGTGTCTGCAAAAGAAGGGCAGGATTTGGGCCTCAGGTATTTAAACAAAGCCTATGAGTAGACCAACACTCTGTGTGTGTGTGTGTGTGTGACCCCCTCCCACACACACACACACACCATTTTATAATATAAGCAAGCTTTCTGGAAAATATATTTAAATCATGCTAACATTCTGATTCATTGTGCATCCTTCAGTCAGATCTATACAGATGGACCATCAGTTCCTACTGACTTAAATGGGAGCTGAAGGTTCTCAGCACCATGGAGGAATAATTAGCACCTTGGAGGAGCATTCAGCAGCACTTTGCAAGATTGAGCTCTAAATGAACACCTCTAATACACCCTCACTGATTGAAATACATTTCTTCCTGCCTTTAGTAACTCAAAAATAGCTCAGCGAATTTTCTTCATCCACTATCCACACACACTTTTCTGTAATGAGAACAAGCTTGAGAAATTACAGCCCAAATGGCAACTTATGGGGAAGTTATAAACCAAGAAAATCAAGGCTTGGAATGAAAATACTGCTTAGCAGCATTGGAAAGACAGCAGTGGGGAAAATTGGAGTGGATTGTATCTTTAATGTCTAGCAGGAGGTAGGTGAAGTGTGGAAATTTACGTGAGGCAGATTCAGAGTCTCGTGCATTCTATTTGATCCCAGAGTGAGTCTATCCATCTGTAGGAATTTAATTTCCTGTTGAAACTTTGTGATCAGATAAGAGCATAAATTGGTGAGGGCAAAACACCACCAACAAATAAAATAAAATCTGCTACTGCTAGAACAGACCCGCTGCTATTAGCTGACACTACAGTAGTGAAAATATTTCCTGAAATATTGACTTGCGCAGAGGACTTTCCAAACGAAAATTTAGAAAACTGTACACCCAAACAATCCAATCTTCCAACTACCTATTACCACAAATACAAGAAGAAAACAGAGTGTGAAACCCTCAAAAGTAATACATTCTGGTTACCGTTTTTGGACCAAGTGTTTGAGAATTCAGTCACTTTGAATTGGTCACCATATTGAAGTGTTTTGTTTTTTTTTTCTGGCAGAATTTATAGGGATGAGCTGCTGATTAGGGAGAGAATTCTAACATGCTGATAAAATGTCTCAAAAGGTTGCAAAAATATTTTTAAAGAAGTGTGCACAATTTTAACCTCTGTAATATTTGTAAACTGAATATTCTTTTGAGAACACATCAGGCCACATTCTGAGCTAAGTAACATCCATGTTAACTCACTGAACTCAATAGAACTGTGCAGGTGTAAGTCAGATAGAATATGGCCCAATGTTTCTGAATGAAGTGAGTTATATTATCAGTAGAGGATGTACTACCGTATATATGATTTGGAGGGCTGTACCAGGATTTATACAAAAGCTTGGAAAAAAAGGTATGTATGCTTTATTGAAAGTGACTACCTCAGGATATGGGGCTGCTTTTCTAACACTGGGTATTTTTCATAATTACAAAAAATTGAAAATTAATTAAAAAAAAATTAAATGTGATTCTGCTCAACCATAACTCTAGGTGATTAGTGCACATGTAAATCATGATGCTGAACCGTAGTGTAGTATCCCCCTCTGTCACTGAACATGTAGTGCCTGGGGTATCTTACTGGGACTGTGTGCAAGAGATTTATAAATATTTAGGGGAACTTAAATGTCTGCTTTCACTGGGCATTGACATGCGTATGACATGACTTACAGCTAACAAGAAAATGCCACTTACGTTCAAAGTTCTAAAGCGACTGGTAAGTGAGACTAAATGGATGGGGTACAATTATTTACATGGAAAGAATGCCATCAAGGGATCCTGGCAATATCACACAATTGACATTGGTTCAGCCACAGTGGTTAACATAGTCACCAAAAGCATCAGGAAGAAATACTTTCTATGTAACACAATGGAGCTCATGTATTGCTTTTCATAGACGAAGGAGATTCACAGCTATTAAAGTTTCAAAATATTAAAAAAACAAGTTATTTATCAGTGCACCAGCTATGTTAGAGTTATTGAAACTATTAAAATGGTTACTGTAGAAGTTCAGGGATTTTATTTATGTTCTGTCACTCCATATTTTATTACATTTTACTGAATACTTTACATTTACTGCAAACTACCTACATGACTAATATTTAAATATCAGTGATTGTGTTGTCTGTATTGTTAGGATGTCATCTGCCAATGTGGTAAAAATGTTTTTTGTCTACAAAATGTCACCATCTTATTTATTCTATCTGTAAATATTTTAATACAAAAAGCTTGAATAATGTGCTTTCCTGAATTCAATAACAGACGAGATTATGGACTGGAGCTTCTGACAGACAGCAAGACACATGTTTGATAATAATCAAACTTTCTTCTATTTGTTCATATTTCTTTCTTCTCTATTCCCTCTAAATGAACCCAGCAGTGGCATATGTATGCATTTCAAGGGCCATGATTCTTATTATCACTGCTAGCTTGGACAAGGAAGTCTCAAAGGGGAGTTGACACACGCCGTTTTGCTGATGGGGAAACAATGCGAGTATTAAGGGAGGAAAAAAATTCTGTTATATTACTGAAATGCTGTGCATGCTGTTTGCCAAGCTCAATAGTCAGTAGCAAATGCTGAAGTATATCGGCTGTCATCAAAGATGTTTCAAGCAGTAAACTGGAATATGCTATCTGTAGCCCGGGGTTTAGAATGTTAAAAAGTCTATCCTCAGCTTTTTCTGGAGTTCAACTGGATGTCATTTTTAACCTCCCTCCTAAAAAGCTGTTCTCTAGTGTTGCTGATGGCAGTACAGAATGGCTGCTGTGTTACGGAAACAGCTTTTTCTGAAATCATGGGTAGAGCAATTTCTGTAGACACTACGCCATAGGGCATCTTGATAATTGAGAAAGGGATGTCTTACAGAGAATCAAATACCACCAGGGTTAATTCACTTTCCAGGGTAGATAAATTGTGTTCATGGCAGATCAATATATGTAGATCATTCAGCTGAGACCTTAAAATGACAAGAACCTATCTGTTCTGCATGGACCTTAAAGATCTCCTGACACTTCTTGTAAGGTGTAGGGGTTGGGGGTGGGAAGGAGCTACTACCTTGAGCAACAATTCTCTGTTTTTGCAGTATGTCAATCTTCCAATTAGCTGATGCCTTCCCCTCCAAGAGATAGCTGCATTTCAGTGATGTTGTATATAGGGAATTTGTTCAGCTTTGTGATCCAATGTGATTAAGCATGCTCTCTACAGTGTAAAATGTAATCATAGTAATGCTATACTACTCTTATCTATTTAAAATGTGAAGACTCTTTCTTCTGCCTCTGCACATTGATTATTAGTGTCGTCTTCTCACTAAGTTTAGACTTAGGAAAGTCCCTGAGAGAGATCTGTACAGTATGTTGTGTGGGCAGTCTGAAATGAAGTGTGGCTCAGCTTTACGAGCAAAAAATGAGGATTATACAGATATTGGAAAACATCAAGCTTAAATTGTTTTCTAGAGTTCCTCTGAAACTAAATTGAATAAACATCTTTATAATTATTCTTTTACAGGTGGGTGCAGCTAGATGAATACTAGCAACAAAGGAAAGTCAATTTAGTTTATCAATTTGGTTTACTTTTGACTTTGTCTAGTAGGTAGTCTCTGGGTGCCACTGTAATCTACCTAATTCGTCTCAGTTTAATGCAAAGCTAGTAACCTTGACTAACAGTCAAATTGGTTCTTTGCTTTGTACCCCTCACTGCTTTCTGATTATAGAAGCTGACATACTTTGAAAACAAGACATGCCCATTTTGGCTTGTCAGACACAGTGTTCAAATGCTCTGTGTTCTATCTAGTTATTTGTAAAGAGGAAAGGGCCAACTGGTAAAAACAATCTCTATAGTATTTGCCCATTTTTTGAATCAAACCTTTTCAAAGTTCTGAAGTATTCAGTTAATTCATTAATTTCCAGTTTCACACCTCTCAGAACTTTATGGTTCCAGACAGGAGAGGAGTGCTAAATGTATAGTTCCTCAAAAGTTTTTGTACATGTTATTCTCTACCTGACTTTATCCAGAAAGTTCAGCCAAAGAAAACTCTACAGCCATGGCAGTCAGAAATGGAAAGAACTTAACTGTCTTGCAGTTCATCCTTCTGCCAAAACAGGATTGCTCTCTGCCATCTTATTTTCAGTGTTTTGTCTAGTCTGATTTTAAAAGTTCAAAGCAATGGGACTTCCATCATTTCTGATGAAAAAAGATCATTCACTGTGAGGAATTTCTTGATGGCTGATCCTAAATATACTTTTTCAATTCACTGTACTACTCCTAATTATATCCTCTTACATATTAAATTTAATAATTACTTTGCTGTGATGTTTAAAACCCTAAGTTATTTGTCAAATGGGTGTTTGTCATAACCTCTGCTTAGCAAAAGGTTAGATAACCTATCCATATTATAACCTAGCTTATCCTTCAATCCCCATAATCATTCTGTTATGTTTTTGTGCTCTCTCCAATTTATCTGCATCTTTCTGTTAATGAGGTCCCCAGAAATGAATGTGGTATTCTACGTATGATCGCACAAGAATGGCAGAGACCTCCAGTGATGTGATACATCAGCCCAATATTGCACTGGCTTTCTTGTAACCCTGTCCTATTGTACACTTAGATCTTTGCTGTCCACTATCACCCTTCTTGGTGGAACTGTCTGGCTCAGATGGGGGTCAAACATACAGCCCACAATGCAAGAACTGGCCTGCAGGACCCACTCCTCCAGCCCACAGCTCTCACTATAATGTACAAAGTCATTAGCTCTCACTTGCCTGGCTGCTTCAGCCCAAAGGGGGCTGGGGAAGAGCCAAAGTCAGAATCAGAGAAGGAGGAATTGAGGAAGGTCATGTTTAATTAGACAGAGCCACCCTCTTTCTTCACTGAAAGAAGAGATATGTTAGGGGGTAAAACTGGCAGTTTTACAGAGAAAAGTCCTAGAAATAGCCAGTCAGATGGAAGTTTGGGCTAAGATTATGAAACAATGAAAAATGAGGAAAGCTTCTCTTTCCACAACATATTCTACATCAATAAAATCAACATCAGGATGAGATGACGATACATGGACACATCCAGTCCTAATCACTGACTTTTACTGTCAACTACACAATTGATTCACTGTTGGAACTTTGAGACTTCAGTGATGCAAAGTCAGCTTCAATCTTTATTGTGCATCCATCAAACTATTGGTGCAGAGCACAGAAGAGCTTCCTCCCTCCACGACGCCAGAGTTTAAAGTCTCTGCTGATCGTGTTAAAAAGTGAGTTCTACAAGGCTCAGTCATGAAGGAACATGAAGATGCTTTGAGGAAAATTGTGTCTCTCACCATTGACATCTGGATGAGCAATTGGATAGTCTCTTGCATGGCTCTCACTGACTACAGGCTTTGTCTTCAGCATCTATGGAAAGCATTGGCGACAATGCCAAAAATGAAACTGGTACTGTTCTTTCTGAAAGGCTACACCATGACTCATATATCTATTTGCCACACAAACTTGGATCAATATTCACTGACACTGGTCCAAACACTTTAATATCACTTAAGAAGGGTAGTTTTATATCTGCGGTATGTTTTGCACATTGTATCTATCTTTCAGGTTATGGATTTTTGGAAAGGATGGAATATACAGAATTTGATTTCCGATGGACATAAAAAGTGTGTGGTCCTTTCAGTCAAACTTCCCAAATCTGTTAAAGCCCTGAAAATCTTCATCGAACAGTGCTTTCTAATCACCTCTACCTACCAATAAAAGCAGCAAAGAGTCCTGTGGCACCTTATAGACTAACTGTCTTATTGGAGCATGAACTTTTGTGGGTGAATACCCACTTCGTCAGATGCATGTAGTGGAAATTTCCAGGGGCAGGTATATATATGCAAGCAAGAAGCAGGCTAGAGATAACGAGGTTAGTTCAATCAGGGAGGATGAGGCCCTCTTCTAGCAGCTGAAGTGTGAAAACCAAGGGAGGAGAAACTGCTTTTGTAGTTGGCAAGCCATTCACAGTCTTTGTTTAATCCTGAGCTGATGGTGTCAAATTTGCAGATGAACTGAAGCTCAGCAGTTTCTCTTTGAAGTCTGGTCTGAAGTTTTTTTGCTGTAGGATGGCTACCTTTAGGTCTGCTATTGTGTGTCCAGGGAGATTGAAGTGTTCTCCTACAGGTTTTTGTATCTTGCCATTCCTAATATCTGATTTGTGTCCATTTATCCTTTTCCGTAGGGACTGTCCCGTTTGGCCGATGTACATAGCAGAGGGGCATTGCTGGCAAATGATGGAGTATATTACATTGGTGGATGTGCAGGTAAATGAACCAGTGATGGTGTGGCTGATCTGGTTAGGTCCTGTGATGGTGTCACTGGTGTGGATATGTGGGCAGAGCTGGCATTAAGGTTTCCTCCCTGATTGAACTAACTTCATTATTTCTAGCCTGCTTCTTGCTTGCATATATATACCTGCCCTTGGCAATGTCCACTACATGCATCCGACAAAATGGGTATTCACCCATGAAAGCTCATGCTTCAATATGACTGTTAGTCTATAAGGTGCCGCAGGAATCTTTACTGCTTTTACAGATCCAGACTAACATGGCTACCCCTCTGATACTTGATTACCTACCAATAATAATTCCTAGCCATTTCACTGATTCACCTCTTTATTCTCTACAAAGTCTAGTAAAAATATCTAACTGTAAAGATGACACAGTAAAAATACCTTTAGTTGCCTCAACCCTTTTTCAATCTGTTTAAGAGAATCTGACATAGCATCATGGTAAAAGTGATGCCTGCATCTAGACCAGGTCCATCTATTCGTTACAAACAACATTAGGTAGGACCTTTTTTAGTGGAGTGGTAATGAATCATTTACACAACCTTGATCTCTGTAAATGTATTAATTATACATAAGTATTCAAATAGCTTTGCAGAATCATTTTCAGTCTATTGACTGTTTGAACTGTTCACTTTGACGATTCATTATTCATGTTGGGAGAGAGTTTCAAAAGTGCCTAAGGAATCAAGTGCTCAGCTCCCACAGAAGATCAATGAGCTGGGTGCCTAACTCCCCCAAGTCTCTTTGAAAATGTCACCTGTTGTGCAATTGTTCACAAGACATGTTAAAGATATGTGGTACTGATTCTGCTCTCTGCTTGGATTAAAGTATTTAAAATGGAAGAACAAAAAATGAGCTTCATAACTTTAGGCAGAATAAATCACCTATGTTAAATCTGAGGATTTTTGAATTTGCCATGGTTACCAAATAGTCCAAATACTTGAGACTCCATGTATCATAGTAAATTGAACTTCCTGTATTTATTTGCAAAAAAAAAAAAATCCACTTTCTTCTTTAACACTGTTCAATCAATGTTACCTATGCCAATTATTCAACGGTCTGCAAAGGATTATCTAATGTGTTTGTCTGCAATGTCAAACTATACGTCTGTATGGGAGCTGCAGTACTTCCTTGGAAACTTCACTCTGAATAGTGGACTATCAGTTTCTATCAGTCTCTTCCAAGTGTTTCCCTTCTAGCTAATAAGTAACTTAATAATATTAGACCCCATTAACTTGAAAGCAACAAGAGTTTCTTTACCTTTTAAATTCAAGATCTGAAGGATGTGAGTATATTTTAGAGCAACTTCATCTTCCAATTAAGCTAAAAGGTGTACAGGTCACAGGATTTACCAGTGTGGCTAAATGTTTTATGCCAGTGGTTCTCAACCAGGGGTCTATGTACCCCTGGGGGTACTCGGAGATCTTTCAGGGGTACATCAACTTGTCTAGATATTTACCTAGTTTTAAAACAGGCTACATAAAAAGCACTAGCAAAGTCAGTACAAACTAAAATTTCATAGACAATTATTTCTTCATACTGTTCTGTATACTATATTTATATTCCAGTTGATTTATTTTATAATTATACGGTAAAAATGAGAAAGGAAGCAATTTTTCAGTAATAATGTGCTGTGACACTTTTGTATTTCTGTGTCTGATTTTATACATTTTTAAGTGAGGTGAAACTTGGGGGTACAGAAGACAAACCAAATTCTTGAAAGGTGTACTGTAGTCTGGAAAGGTTGAGAACTACTGTTTTATGCAAATAACTGTATTTAGGACTAAGGGTACTTAATCTTCAGTTGTGCTTTGCAACCTGGTGGGAACTTGGTAACTTCCCCAGGTTAACCTGAGATGGCATGTTCCTTCTTGCAAGACAGATCAGGACTTGCAGTTAGTCCTGGTTCCTCACCTGATGCAATTGTCACAAAAGTCTTTATCAAAGATGAAGAGAAAATATTTCACAATGCTGCACTATAATTTACTGAAGTAGGTTAGAATTCTGAGTACTATATTTATATTACTTTACTGATCTAAAAATGCAAAAAGAATACTTACTACATATTCCCTTTTGCACAGTCTCTTACGCTGCATGAAAAGACAGATGCCAGCACCAAACACATTAGTAAACTAATGTTGCTTTCTGTCTACATGTAACTGTGGCCTTTACTATGTATTAAGTAAGCCCTTCAGAAAGTGAACAGTGCTATTGGAAATTTGTCTCCTGATCAAAGATTGCTTCTCAGTGTAACTTGACATCTTTTTTTAATGATGCGTGAGCACAAGAAATATGTAGCGGTATGATAGAACTTGCTTTTAAACTGCAGCTATATATGAATCTTGAGCTCTGACTCATTTAGACTATACACTCCTTTTTCAAAAGCACATTTCTAATCATTGATATAAATTTCCTTTTATGAAAGCTTACTTGTGTGTAACCTCAATAAACACCATAATTACTAATACAGAACAAACACAGTTTTCAACGATAAGCAACTGAACGGAGAGTACAACCCTGCACCTCACAATGATATTATTATGATATGATTATGGCATAATTATGATGCATTTTGTACAAGATAAGTCATGTGAGGTGTCATTGGAAAAGTTATGATTTGCTGAATATGATTATCTCATTTGTATGCATATATCTTTTTTGCATCTGGAGTTATAAATACTGACTATGTATTTGTACTTGTAATGTAGGTACATCTGGGGTAAGCCCAATAGACAAGATGCTTTCAGTCTAGATGGCTGGCTCAGAGGGATCTTTTCAGGGTAATGAGCCAACAGGGAAAACAATAGGCCTTAGGAGAAGCTTATCTCCCACCTTGTAAGACTTCCTGAGAGCACTCCAGACAGCCTGTAAGTAATGGCTGTTATGACTCTACAAGAACATGTGACCAGGCCACCTGATTCTGGACTCTATCTTGGAGTGTCAATATTTTTCCAGAAACTGTTCTGGGAACAAAGTTTTGAAACAAAGGGTTTCTGCCATATGCTAAACCTATATAAGGCAGGGAGTGACATCATTGGTGGTTCTTCACTCCTCACACAAGAAGACACCTGGAAACACCTGAGGAACAAAGACTGAACTGGGGGAAGTGCTGGACCCAGGCTAAAGGGATTTCTAGCCTGTGTATGAAAGACCTTGGGATTCCAAGCTGTAAAGCAAGTGGAGCTTGTCCCATAAAAATCTGCAGCCAACCTGTATCACCAGCCAGGGTGAGGATTTGCTAGTTCATATCCTATTTTTCTAGTATCTTAGACTTAGTTTGTGTTTTGTTTGTTTACTAAGTAATCTGTTTTGATCTGTTTGGTATCACTTATAATCACTTAAAATCTATCTTTTGTAGTTAACAAACTTATTTTATGTTTTAATCCAAACCAGTGAGCTTTGACTGGAGTGCTTGGGGAAAATATGTGCTTGGTTACCACAAGTATGCCAAGTATTATACCCATATACTGGCCAGATTTGACCAGGGCAGGATGGTACTGCTCTGGGGTCCTAGGCTAGGAAGCTGGTGGTTAGAGGGCTTTGCAGCTTGTTACAGCAGCGAAGTGTGAGAGGGAGCCCAGGCTGGTGGGTCAGAGGGCTCAATGATACCCCAGTTCCAGATGGCACCTCGGGGGAAACCAGTCACAGCAAGTATATGTGATAGCCCAAAATAAGCATTAAAATATGTTATCTAGCTTAGTAACTTTTTTGAACTTGAATAAGTAGTGCACTTTATGGTACCTCTCTCTTTCTTCTTGTTTCTATTTGCATTGGTCTTTCATTTGCACTCTTTCCTGAGCTGGAACTTACTTAAATAAAAGTGAAGTTAGACTTGTCAGCACCTGGAATCACTCTGGCTGAGTCCCACAGCTTTCCTGTCTATTGGTTATTTCAATGCCTCCAATTCAATCTCTAGCCTTACAACTTAAATAAACAGAACTCCAGCACTATAGATCTTTGTGTACTTACAAAAATCTATGCCATTAAATAAACAGAGCATCTCTCTGTAATTTCACAGGGAGGTCATGTGGGAGAACACTGCCTCTGAGGTGATGAATCCTTCATTAATCAGAAATGACAAACTTAGCAAATAACAGCTCTTAGGCTCCTTAATGAAGATTAAGGATTCCACAAGCCATGAGTCTCTAGAGACCAGTACTGTAAGAAAAGAGGACATGCTCAAATATTTTTAGAACACCACCCGAATAATCTGAGGAGTCAGATTTGTCAGAAGAAGAAGCTCATTCACATCATGGTTAGAATCTGGTTAACAATAACAGCTAGTTCACACTAGGCCTCATCAGAATCCTAACACAACATTGGCATAGTTGCTCCTATACTTATATTACATCATCTCTTTAGCATAACAATACTCTTGGCTTTAACAGTGCAACAAAACTTTGATCTATTTTCCCCTATTGAATTTATGGCAAAGTCTACCTAATAAATGATAAATAACTTAAGAATATAAGAATGGCCATACTGGGTGAGATCAATGGTCCATCTAGCATAGTATCCTGTCTTCTGACAGTGGCCAAAACCAGATGCTCCAGAGGAAATGAACAGAAAAGGCAAACACTGAGTGATCCATCCCCTGTCATCCACTCCCAACTCTGGCAGTCATGGCTAGGGACACCCAGACCACGGGGTTGCACCTCTGACCATCTTGGCTAATAGCCATGATATTATCTAATTCTTTTTTGAACCCAATTATACTTTTGGCCTTCACAACATCCTCTGGCAAGGGGTTCCACAGGCTGACTGTGCGTTGTGTGAAGAAGTACTTCCTTTAATTTGTTTTAAACCTGCTCCCTGTTAATTCCATTAGGTGACTCTTGGTTCTTGTGTTATGTGATGGAGTAAACAACACTTCCTTATTTACCACACCAGTCATGATTTTATAGACCTCTATCATATCCCCCCTTAGTCATCAATTTTCCAAGCTGAAAAGCCCAACCTTGTTAATCTCTCCTTATATGGAAGCCATCCCATGCCCCTAATTATTTTTTTTGCACTATTCTGAACCTTTTCCAATTCCAATATATATATTTTTTTGAGATGGGGTGACCACATCTGTACACAGTATTCAAGATTTGGGCATACCGTGAATTTATATAGAGGAAAAATGATATTTTCTTTCTTCTTATCTATCCTTTTCTTAATGATTCCCAACATTCTTTTTTGACTGCTGCTTCACATTGAGTGGATGTTATCAGAAAACTATCCACAATGACTCCAAGATCTCTTTCTTGAGAGGTAACAACTAATTTAAACCCCATCATTTTATATGTACCATTGGCAATATGTTTTCCAGTGTGCATTACTTTGCATTTATCAAAACCGAATTTCATCTGCCATTTTGTTGCCCAATCACCCAGTTTTCTGAGATCTCTTGGTAGCTCTTCTATCTACTTTGGCCTAACTATCTTGAGTAGTTTTGTATCATCTGCAAATTTTGCCACCTTAGTGTTTACCCCCTTTTCCACATAATTTATGAATAAATTGAATAGTACTGGTCCCTGTACAGATCCCTATTGGACACCACTATTTACCATCTCTAGTCTGAAAACTGGCCATTTATTCCTACCCTTTGTTTCCTATCTTTTAACCAGTTACCTATCCATGAGAGGACCTTCCTTCTTATCTCATGATAGCTTACTTTGCTGAAAAGCCTTTGGTGAGGGGCTTTGCCAAAGGCTTTCTGAAAATCTAAGTACCCCATCTCTATTGGATCCCACATGCTTGTTGACCCCCTCAAAGAATTTTAGTAGATTGCTGAGGTATGGTTTCCTTTACAAAAACCATGTTGACTCTTTCCCGACAAATTATGTTCATCTGTGTGTCTGAGAATTCTGTTCCTTACTGTAATTTCAACCAGTTTGCCAGGTACTGAAGGGCTGCTGTGGCATTTTCCCCACCACAGGAATGTTAAATTTAATTATATTATGGTCACTATTACCAAGCGGTCCACCTATATTCACGTCTTGGACCAGATCCTGCGCTCCGTTTAGGAATAAATCAAGAATGGCCTCTCCTCTTGTGGGATCCTGGACTAGCTGCTCCAAGCAGCAGCATTTAAGGTGTCAAGAAATGTAATCTCTGCATCCCATGCTGAGGTGACGTACCCAGTCAATATGGGGATAGTTGAAATCCCCCATTATTATTAAGTTTTTTATTTTTATATAAGAGATTCTCCTCTTCCTCTCTATATTTTTCTTACTTTGGTTTCATTGATGTTATGCCTAGCTTCCTCCCACTTTTCTTTCTTTAAATTCTTTTAAATCGTGCCACATGGACTCATTGCTCATTGAGTACTAAGTCACATTATAGAGAATGGCTCAAAAATAAAAAATAAGAAAAATAGAAAGGATTAACTTCTAAAGAGCCCCATCAAATTTCTACGAGAGCCTAAATACTAAGAGTATTACATATGAAGTGACAAGTGATTTGAGGTTCCTCATTTATTGGTTGCCCAATTGGAGACATCTGAAAGGAGCTTGATTTTCTGAGGGCAGGGGCTCAACACTCTCTGAAAATCAGGTCCCTTTAGGATGTCTCAAACTGGGCTCCCTAAAAATTGAGACACTCAAAATCACTAGTGGCTTAGGAAAATCTTGGCTTCTGACTTTTCAATAAGGGAAGAACTTTTTCAGCCTTTTGCTGGAAAAACAGATCATTCTAAAGAGAATCTAGTTGTCGGGGTAATAATTTGGAAAAGCAAATACAACAAGGAAGCTATTGTGCTGTGTTTAGAAAGGCTACCTGCTTAAAGAGAGCAACTCAAACTTATGCAAATTGTGTAATGTATTGAAAGCCATTAAACACTCTAAACTGTCACTTTAAATTTCAGAAATTTTTCATGGTCCCACTTGCAGATCTGGGGTTCTCAAGGGAAATGGGCCTAGCCTAGTAGTAGTCAGTTCAACAGACAGACTGGAATGAAGTGGGGTGTGTTGTGCTTCTTGGTATAGGGAGCAGTTTGCTTTGTCTCTATTTTGGGGTTCTTGTGTGTGTTACCAGTCTACATTTTAAGAGATAAAGCAGTGTTACATTGCAACCTTCCAGGAAGAGTATTTATGTTTTTATAAAACCTCTGTGTGTTACCCGGGGTACTTTCAACCCAAAGCTCTTGGTAACTTTTATTCTGTGCGAGGTGGTGTCAGGAAATAAATCAGGGGAGACATGGCCATCTGACCGATAGATGTCTGTCACAAACAGGACAACGCAAGAGTGCTTTCACTTAAAGCTAAACTTAGTCTCTAGTACTTACACATGTCTGCAGCAGGTTAATAAAACACCCCCAACCCTTGATAATTACCAAAGCAGAGTGTGGCTTTTGAATGACACTGCAGCAGGCTTCCGGTGGCCAAATCTTCCGTCTGTCCGTGGGGATTGCAAGAAGTATCCAGAGGGGGAGTCCAAAAAGAGTCCAAAAGAGTCCCCAAATGAGTCCAACTATCTCAAGCTTTTTTCCGCTTACTTATACATTAGTAATAGAATAAAATGTTCCTTAAAGAAAACTTGTTAAGCAAGCAGTTCCAATGGGCAAGCAAGAGGCTCCTTCTGATTATTGATTAACCAAGTGTGGGTTTTTCCAGAGTTTTCAGCCTTGAGACCCCAACAGACATTCCCAGGGCACAACCTGCTCTTTTAAAATGCATGTATCAGCAACTTCAACACAATTCTTATCAAGAGGGACATGGTATCACACTGCCCTTTCTGAGGCACCCAAAACTCCCCCACCTCCTGCCTTGGTCAAGCTGAGACTGCTGAATGGCCAATTTACAGTTTGCTGACTAGGCTGCCTTCAACAATAAGCCATAGTGGTTTCAGTCACTTTACTGGTGTGGAAGTACAGAAAGAACTGACAGGGATTTGTAGGGGATCTTAATGCATGACAGTCTTTGTTAGCAAGAGTTAGTAACCCTAAACGCGAGATTTGTAGAAGCGAGGATTGTGTGAGGCGAATGGAAAAGAACTGTGTGAGATGTTGTTTTTCGATCTTGTGTAGATAATACGAAATGTAGACTGGAGTCTCTTAAGTGAGAAAAACAAGATATCAGGATGACCTATGTATAAACAAAATGCAGCTGTTGCTTATTAATGTCTGTAACAAAAGTATAAATGTTGCTGTAACTGTTTACCTGTTGAGAGACCTATCTAGGAAGGGGAGACCCTATGTCCTAGTGCACTCTCTCCCTGTTGTAGCTGTTAAACAGAATAAAGTATCTGACTCTGTTGCACCCAAAAAGCAAGAACTGAGTTTTTCTCTGACAATTTGGAGGCTTGTCCAGGATGGCAACGCCTACTGAGACACAGGCAGCTGCTACAGATCATTCCCCTTTGAAGCTCATGACGCCACAATAGAGGTATGAGACCTTCTGAAATCTTTATTGGGGTGTTGAAGGAGGACTGTCCATGGGGACGTCTGTCCCTGTTGGGCTCACACCATCTGAACTTATTGATTGTGCAGCAAGATCAGATACAGAGTGGTAATGGGGAACGGGTTATGCCACCTCCAACAAGGTTAGGTTGAAGCAGTACTGGGGAACTGCTTGGTTGACCAACAAGGTTAATGCATTTGCACCGGTGCTGAGGGGTTTTTACCGCCTCAAGAGGGGTTGTACCGCCTCATGGTATATGGTCCGGACGTAAGGTACAGATGCATCGTAGTATATGGAAATAAAGGCCTTGGTGTATGTGTGTGTGTGTGTGTGTGTGTGTATACCAGTGTGAGTGACTGTTATTGGAAGACGCCCAGAGTATTCTGCGAAGCGAATGCTCATGACCAGGACTACTCTAACGCAAGTCCGGTAACTAGATGATCTTAGAAGATCCGACCCACGGTGGGCTGACTCAGCCTGGCATCGTCCGTCAGGGAAGCTACCTGGGTCTAGGAGCATGTGAACCCATCTTCCCTCCCCCTTTCCTTTCCGTGTGAGCTACTGACAGTCTGATCATCTCACTGGACGCAATCACAGTAAGTGGCGTCATCTCCCTGAGACTAGCCGACGCTCTTTGCTGAAGGGAGATGTAGGAGGGTCGTGGCCATCCTCGTTAGCCTCTCCTGTGTGAGTACTCCATAGGGAGAGACCCTTAGTTTATGTGCCGCTAGCACGGACAGGGCATCCTCCTCCATGTGTGTGTGACTGGAAAATGGGTAGGAAACAGTCTAAACATCCCACTTCACCCCCTAAGGGTACCTCATCTTATTTCATGTACGTACATTATACCTGCAGGTATTTAGACAATTGGAATCTTTACACGAATGAAAATCCATCTAAACAATGCCCACTAGAAGGTACCTTCAATCTAGATAAGATCATACATCTCAGAGGAGCTTTTAATCACCAAAAAAAGCCTCTGACACAGTGTGAGCAATTTGACTATTGAAAGGAACAGGTTAATTTGAAATTCAGCTTGGCCCAGAGATAAAGAGAAAGTTGCTCTGCGTTCAAGGTCAAGAATCAACGCGGACTATGCTAAGTACAAAGAAAAACTGCTTTCGGCCCCAGCTGGCTGTGAAAAAAATATAGACAGAGGCAAACCAAAGGCAATACAAGTTACAGAACTGAGATTACATTTGCAAAGCTCAACTGTTCAGCGAGATCCAACAATGTGCTTTTGTGACCCTAGAGCCAGTGTGGCTTGGTGACAGTGGAGAAGCCACAGGCAGCCGACCTGGACTGGAAACTCTGAAAGAGACACCGCAGGAGATTCCAGGGTGTAAAAGAACAGCCCTCCCAAGAGCGGAAGCATGTTGCAAATTCCGGACAAGCTATATACAGGATAATCTCCCGTCCACCTCTTCCCCTTCTCTGAACGTTACACACAGACGTGGCCAGTCTGGATGTACGTGTGTGAGTATGAAAATAGTTTAGAGCCTGGGGCATTAATGTTTTTTCTGAGTGATGTGGAAGCGTTCCCAACACTCTCTGTTGTTGTTTTATTATTTTATTAATAATAAAGCTTTAAAATTCAGTTATATGGTGTGTTTTCTTTATCTTCCCCCAACGATCCTGTAGTGTCAGCCTGCTCACCTGACATGAGGGATAGATTGGTTACAGAAATTTGTCACAGTTTGGTGAGCAATTGAGAGAAGGGGGAGCCTTGCAGAATTTACACCATCTATTTGTTTACTCTTGTTATTTTGTGTTTGCTTTGCTTGGTATTGTTGGTGTTATATGTGGAGGACTGCATGATTAAAGGTGTGCCCGCTCTCATCCACAGTAAGTCTGAGAACTGGAAAGGGGTTTGGCATTCCTCTCTCCACCCTGGTTGATTGGGAAAGGTGGCAGGTGGATCTACCCCCCCACCCCCCAGTCATAGCAGGACTGGGCAACAGAGGAGTTGGAGAAAAGGGAAGAGATGTGTACTTGATAACTAGAATTGAGCAATTAAGAGCATAGATCATGAACCAGGCAGCAACTCAAACCTACGCCCAGGGCAAGTTGCAGGCCTTGAGACAGGACTCCCAGGTAGAAAAGGAAGCCCTGGCTAAGCAAGCACCGGTCCTTCAGGGACTTGTCAAAATGTAACCATTTGTGCCCAGCATATGCCCTAACAGCAGTGTGTTTGCCACAAGATGAAATTGAATAGTTAAATGCCAATGGGCCATGCGTTTTTGCCCAGGTGGTAAACCTCACGAGGGAGGACTCGGGTAGCCTTGTGAGTAAGAATGTTTAAGAGAAGAGACCAGGAAGGGTGGAGGCTAGTTGAGAAGCCCACCCTCCTAGCTAAACTGGTAGTGGAACAAAGCCGGTGCCCATGGAAGGGACGGTTCAGCGAGGAAAGCAGGATTGGGCCCAAGCGGGCAGGCAACAGACGGAGAGATTGGAAAACAGGTTGGAAAATTTTGAGGGTGTAGTGGAAGGAAGGAGTAAGTAAGTATAAGCACGGGGATTTCAAATACCTAGGACAATGCTTCAAATGGTGATTTGAGTTAATAAAAGTGGCTGTTGGGAGACAAGCAAGTGATTTAAGGAGGAAGTGAGAAGTTAACTCTGTAGTTGCTGGAGGGAACAGCAGTTGAACTTTGTAAAAATGCTATAGAGGAAAGTTCTTGGAGTCTCTGAAATGTTTGTAAATAAAGTCAGGCAAAGAAATTATTAGATTGCAATCATTTGGCTATGAACAGTTTAGTCAAATTAGCTAAAGAATGTATACAGTGCTACGTAATTGAAATCCTATTAGGCTCTAAGGGACACTATAAGAAGTGCTTTTCTTTCAGTGTTTGAAAGCAAGAGTTAGAAGTAAAAAGCCATCAATATTCTGATAAAGTTAATTATGTCCCTTTTAAGGTAAGAATCTTTAAGCTGTGGATAGCTTTGGATCCAAAAGCAAGCCAGAAAGCATCTGTATTAACGCAAATTATCTAACTGATAGGGTAGAAGCCACTGAAACCTGGGCTGCCTATGAAACAAATACAAGAAAATATGGGGTAATTCCTCTGTTTTGCCTGAAATCAACAAGGCTATTTGTATATTTTAAGCGATGATTGACTGCCCAGGAGGGAAGACCTCTGTTTTTTTGTCTTTCAGAATCAGAGAAAACTGATGCCAGCTGAACAGCATTCAACGTACCATGCATTTACTGGCACAATAGGAATTATGTTTTGTGTTCTATGTTCTGTCTTGTGGTGTTTGTCTCGTGGCCAGAATTGTTGTGTTTAGTGTTTTCATGGGATGGTCTGGTTTGGAATCAGTCAGAGGGGTTGGATTGGAATGCAGATGCTTGTTTTGTTCAACTTGGAATACAAAGTGTTTGGATAAATCAGGAAAATGTGATATACTAAAGTCTAACACATTTGCTTAAGTAAGAAAAAGAAACTTCATTGGCCAAATCTTTTTAAAAAATTATTAAAATTTGCATACCAACAGTCTTTGGAAGCAAGGACATGAAAAGTTAGCCCACTCCCCATATTGTACATGGATGGGATCCTTCTGACTACCTCAGATTTCTAGCCAGAGGGCTAGGGATGGTGGGAAGCTATTGGACTAGAGGTTGTATTGAGTGAACTCCTCAAAGTGGGTGTACTTGCCCTGTCTTGTTGCTCCAAAGCTCTGTAATAAGGTTATTTTAGTGGAAGGGTATATGTGGCATAAATTGAATAAGACTAATGTACTGTATAATGGCAATGTTTATGTGTTCATGGTTGGGAAAACGTGTATGAGTGAAGAGTGGAAGTTTCCTTTGTAGGTTAAAAGAAGCCAAGAAGAGAAGAAGGAAGAAGAACAGAATGAATTAACTGGAAAAAATAGCTAGCAAGCTCAGGCTAAAGATAAGACACTGGCCCCATTCAAGGACACTGCTCACAGCTAAGACTTGGCTGACAACCAAGAAATGGGGAGGGCTTGAATGTGCCTAAGCAGTTATGAGATCTGCAAAACACTACCAGGCACTAATGAAATGTGTAAGGTTTCTTTTGTCAGAGAGAAAAGCGCTACACAAAGACCTTAGCAGCCCTGCCACTCCTTGGAACCAGGAGACTGGATCTATGTAAAGGTCCACCAATGAAAGACTGCTTTGGCTCCATGCTGGAAAGACCCTTATTAAGTACTGCTGACTACCAACACCGCTATGAAGTGCCACAGACTGACTGCTTGGACCCATGATTCTCACTGCAAAAAGACCCCTCCACCTCAGGAGGATTCTCCTACTGATGATTAGCCTATTTCTCCTTCCAGCTCTGCTGTGCCTTCTGGATATCAGGGAAAAAGGACAAGGTGAAGTGCTAGTAACCTCTCCCTTGCCCACTGACAGACCTATTGTGCCTTTGAATTTTTCTCGAAGAAGCAAAACCATTACAGGGTGATGTGCTGGTAACCTCTCCCCTGTAGGATGCTGAACCACGACTGTTCCGGGAAAGAAGAAGGAACACTCACTCCACTGAAATTGGCAAAGTCCAGTAATTCCTGACTAGAAAGGGCATTAAGAACTGATCCTGCTGAAGAAACAAAGAATTATACACTGATAGGAAGGAATTTGTGGGACCCATGCTTGGGAATGTGGTATTGATTGGATTTTGGCGTTTATTCTACAGGCTGCGCCCTGTGTTTTGGATAAATCCTTCAGCATGTATTGTTCTCTCTAATTGGATTTGAAATGACAAGTACCAAAGGCATCTTGTTGCCACTGTCTCTGCCATCTCCTCCATTACACTATTACCCCTGTAATACATCCAAATAAAGACAATGCCATCTTTTTGATAAAACCAATGGCCACGGCCATCACACTTTAGTGATTTATTTAAAGATTGTTTGGAAAAAAATATGTTTAAAGTTCAGGAAATCCCATATAAGCAAACAATTGAGTGGAGAATAAATGGATCAGTGAAAATAAAAATCTATGATGATATTACAAATGAACCCCAAGAATCTGTAATTGAAATTGATGGGTTCTATAGTGAAGTAGATATGCTGGCTATTCCTGGAATTTGTACTGTGTTACATTATCATAAGCCTTCCCAAATCTGGACCTTAGCGTCCAGAAACCTGGGTGCCTGCATGAACCTCTCTAAGCTTAATTACCAGTTCAGATTTGATCTTGCTGCCACCAGCCAAAAATTCCAGGGTTTTGGCTCCCTCTGGTCTCCCCAAACCCTTCCCTGGGGAACCCCAACAAAGAGAGAGATGGCAGGATTCGGTATGTGGGAACGCGCACCACTCCCCAGTCCGGTCACATATCTGGAAGGAGCACTGTGAATGTCCACACTCCACCCAGAAAGTCTCCAAGTAGTCTCCATGGGCCACAGATCAGATGGTAGCCCTGATGTGTCTGTAAGGCAGTGGGACCAGGAGATTGGTGCTACAAGATCCCTCCTATAGGGCCATTCAGCTGTCATGCAGGGAAATCTGCTGAATTTCTAAACATACTAAGATCCCACTGCAATGCCCAGCATGAACACACCATCTCTGTCAGCATCTTCTGGTCATGAACGAGGGTGGATACTAAGCATATACTCAGCCAACCCCAGCCTGTTTGGATTAGCTAGCTCCAGAAATAAGGCAGTGGCCTTTCTAGTTGGCCCAATTTCTCGATCGGTGGCTTGGCTTTAAGAATATTCCAAATGGACTGCTGCAGCTAACTGGCCCCATCCCCTAAGGGATCCAGTAAGTCTCCTCCTCTTACCAGAGAATAACCCCAGAGCCCATGTTGGCAATTAGATGCAGCCCTGTGACAATTTGGGTATGTAGAAGGTGAAGTGCTGAAACTGATAAGGACAAGTAAATTTGATCATATACCTAGTGGTATATATTCATCAAGTCCCGATACCTAATACAGCTCTACCTTTGGTGTAGTACAGATACACATCTCTATTTAATTTCTCAGGCGTGTCAAACGAGGCAGTAGACATTAATAGCATGGAGAGGTTATTGCAAGACATACGTCACGGAAGGCGTTCAAATACAATACGTAAAGTTCCATGGGCATGATAAAACTCTTTGGGGATTGTTGATTAATCACTAATTGGGTACCAAAGAACATATAAGTAACACGCTTTCCATGAGTAGATTTCATCAAACAGAAAGGCTAAGGGTATGTTTCTTACTGTAAAGGGTATTACAAAGGAACCAAACATCTGACCAGAGGACGCATATCAGGAAACCGGATTTTAAAAGAAGGGAGGGAAATTTTGGGGGCGAGTGCTGTTGCTGTCCCTGGTTTATGAGATGGTTTTCTTTCTATCTTCAAGCTTCTGAATCTTCCAGTCAAAGTTTGAGTACCAAAGGGTAGCAAAACAATAGCTTTAAATTGTTTGTTGTTTTGTAATTTATATGTGTAGTAAGTTTGCTGGACAGTTGAACTGTTATCTCTTTGTGAATAAGGGCTAGTTTAATCACTTATTTTCTTTTAAAGTATTATCCTTTCTGTGTGTCAAGCTTAATGCAGAGGATCAATAGGGATGTCTGTTTTTTTGTTTCAATTTTATCAAGCTTTCTTTTAAGACGTGTTTTGAGTTTCTCTCTGGATAGGCAAGGGAACGAAGGAAAGGGAACTACTTTGGTGTTAGACTACGAAGGTAACCTGCAGGCAGCAGGAGATGTTGTGGAGCCGGGGAAAGAGATAGGAATCATTCTGTTTCTGTATTTGGGGTTTGCTCTTTGTGGACTCAGGAGAGACAGATCTCTTGATGGATGTAGAAGAGTGCATATACTCTCAAGGTAGCGCCAGAGAGGAAGAGTCTGGGGGAAGGGCTGGAAGGGAAGTTGGGAGGATTCCCTTGTGTGGGAAAAGACGTCAGAGGTTCTTGAAGGCAATAGTGCAGCAGCCATTTGGAATATTCTTAAAAGCCAAGAACACGATGAGAAATTGGGCCAACTAGAAAAGGCCACTAGCCTTATTTCTGGAGCTCAGCTAATCCAAGTACAGGCTGGAGTTGGTGAGTTATATGTTATTTCCACCCTTCGTTCAATGACCCAGAAGTTGCTGACAGAGATGGTGTTGAATATCACTGAGCCTGGGAAGGCATTGCAGTGGGATCTAGTATGTTTAGAAATTCAGGATTTCCTGAATGACCAGCTGATGGCCATTAGGAGTGATCTTGAGCACCAGACTTGTCCCACTGCCCTTACAGACACATCAGGAGTACCATCTGATCTGTGGCCATGGAGACATACTGGAGACTTTCTGGGTGGAAGTGTGGACATTCACAGTGCTCCTTCCAAGAATATGGACCGGCTGGGGGGGTGTGGGTTCCCACATACCGAATCCTGCCAGGTCCATGGGGAGGATGCATGTGGGACTGGATTATTCACTGTGACATCTGGGAGATTAGACCATCTGATACACCTAACTAATTTATAGTCAGTGCCCCTACAATACCTGACATTTTGGATAGGAATAGGGAGTTAATGGACATTTTGACTGTTAGAACCCCCACAGCTTCAGTGTATCCGTAACTGAAGCCAGGAGAAGTTGTCACTGTTCATGACTGCATTATCTGGGAGGGTAGAGGACAAGGAACTATCCTGACCGGATATCTACTTTTTCAAGCTAATGATAGCTGTGTATATGTTAAAACCACCACATTGCAAGATATACATTTTAATCTCATTACTACTGCAGGCAATCATATTGTTTACTGGCAGGCAGATAGAATTTTGCAAGTAGCCCTTAGTTTCCAGCTACCCTTTCATTGGACAGGCTTAGTACCTGATCGATTTCAAAATTTGCTTTCATTGTTACCAGAGGTTCAAAGAATCTCTGAAATACAAGGGCAAATTCACATGCTTCTAAATATATATTAAGTTGAAAAGTTTGCCTTTCATACAGCTTATAGAATGTTTACCTTATGTACTAAGTATGATGTATTGTGCTGTGTGACCAAAACTGTACAACAACCCCATCATGTTATTGCTAAGGGAATGTTATTGCCTGTATTGCTGTTAGTTAGCTTAGGATTATGTTATTGTTGTTGTAAAAGACGTGATAATAGCAATACCTTTCATGTCCATGCTAATCACACATTGTCATTACATCCAGTCAAAACCCCTAAGGTTGAAACATCTGATGTAGAATCTGAAATCCATGGCTTAATGCAAATAGAGGTTTGAAAATATTTGTTGTACTAGAAGTACAAAAGGGAGGAGTGTGGAAGTACAGAAAGAACTGACAGGGATTTGTAGAGAATCTTAATGCATGACAGTCTCTGTTAGCCAGAGTTAGGCTAACTATAACCCTAAATGCGAGATTTGTAGAAGCGAGGATTGTGTGAGGCGAGTGGAAAAGAACTGTGTGAGAAGTTGTTTTTCGATCTTGTGTAGATAATACGAAACGTAGACTGGAGTCTCTTAAGTGAGAAAAACAAGATATCAGGATGACCTATGCATAAACAAAATGCAGCTGTTGCTTATTATTGTCTGTAACAAAAGTATAAATGCTTGCTGTAATTGTTTACCTGTTGAGAGACCTGTCTAGGAAGGGGAGACCCTATGTCCTAGTGCACTCTCTCCCTGTTGTAGCTGCTAAACAGAATAAAGTATCTGACTCTGCTGCACCCAAACAAAAAACGAGAACTGGGTTTTTCTCCGACAATGGTTTGCCAAAGTCTCCCCGTACATGTGTGTATGCCATTAACATAACCCAGAAAACAAATTCTTGGATCAACCAATAAATAAAAGCTCTGATACAAACACAATGTAGTTATATAGTGGTGATGGGAAAATAGGAATTACCCTGATGGATCAGAGCTGAGGCCTATCTAGTCTAGTAACCTGTCTCCAACAGTGGCAAGCACCAGATGCTTCCAAGGAATGTGTATAAACTTTGTAATAGACAAATGTGAGAAAATCTGTCCCCACATTAGCACCTCTTCTGATCTCCCTAATATCTAGTTTAACATCCATTCCAAATTTGTTAGCATTACAACTTCCAATTCTGAATATTTTTGTTATTCTTATAAATGTCTATTCCCTTTATTACTCTTGCTAAGTTTTTGGCCTCAATAATTTTCTGTGGCAATCAGTTCCACAGTCTCATTAAGCACTGCATGAAAAAGTATTTCTTTTTATCAGTTTTGAATTTACCACCTTTTAATTTTACTGAATGTCTCCTTTGGCTTTGTGTTATGAGACAGGAGAACAGAAGCTCCTGATTTACCCATTGTTCAGTGAATGGAAACAGATGTCACACAACAAATATAATTCAATGAAGTTATTTTTTCTCAAAGTGACTGCAAACTTTAACTTTTTATTTATTAAATACAATGAACCTAAGCGTAATGAGTCTCACTTCCAGTGATATTTATTAATGATTATGTTCTATCATGTCCTACCACTTAACATGACGCCAGTAATCAATTTTTACACTGGTAATAAAGCTGCTTACATAAAGCAGTGTGTCTCACTGGATGGAGAATGTGCTGTCATGTAAGGAACCTATTGTCTGTTACAGCTATCCCCCTATTCCATTTTGTTTCTTACAGCTGTCCCCATACTCCATTTTGTTCTCCTCCTGTGGCCGCCCCTCCCTGGCTGTTAAGTTGTTCACCAGGGGCACTGCCCTTCTCAAAGGGAGGGCCCCTTAAGTTGTTTGTTTACCAAGAGCCTTGCCCTTCTCAAAAAGGGAGCCCACGGCTATAAGTGGGACCTCTGCCCTGTTCAAAAGGTTTATACTGTTATCACCTTGTAACTGGCTGGGTGTAGGGTAGGCTAATGTCCAGAGCTGCAGACCTAGTGTGTTTTAAGATCCTGGCATGGATCCATAGGCCCCATGTGCTTTTGAGTCACTACTGTACAGGACTCTCGCTGCCCAGACATGTCTCTGTGCTCACCTACAGTTTGTACCTGCCTCCTCCTCTCTCCTGTATCAAAGGAGCCAATCAAAGTACTGGTCGGGAAACTACCTGAGTTGCTTTAATAAATAGACATTTTGAAACTAACAGCAAAGAGTTCCTGGCTAATGCTGCCGGCTGATCAAGCCAGAGTTTCTGGGGTCCTTCTGCCGCTCTCAGTTTATTTTGAGCGTACAACCCGTTGATACCCCCCACACAAAGAACATCGCCTGAGATGACTCATGATTATTGAGACCGCAGACCTAGCGCTCTGATGTTCCTTGCGGCTATTTGCCTTGCGCTTCCTTGGGGCTGGTAAAGAATCCCTCTGAGTGAAACTCTCTATGACTTTATTTTATTTTACGCTGCTCTGTCTCCCAGCAAACAGACCAGAGCTAAACCTGGTCGTGTCTTAAAAACCTCTCCAAAGCTCGGGTGGCACTGTTGCGCTAAAGAAAGTAAGTTTGTGGCACGCTAAGGCTCTGCTCCTGGGGCTTTTGCCTCGGGGCTCTCTGCTTCCAGCTGTATCCACTGCTGCAGCCACCATCCCTGGCTGCCTGGGAGCTTGGATCCTGGCACATACCACTTCTTGTCCTCTGTACTTCCCATAGCATAAGGTGCAACCATAGGTTTTTTTTTAGTTAATAAGTCATGACTTTGTTAGATTATAGAGCTTGTTAGGTCACTGCCTTTATAGTTTGCTGTTTGTTGCTCCAAATATTTCTGTTATAGTGGCTTAGAATGTGATATTTTTGATTTGCCTAGTTGTTGGTTAAGATAGATAAGGTTTCTGTTGCTGTCTCCCTCTGTAAATAACTTTGTCCTGTTTCCCCGCTCCAACCCCCCCCTCGTGGTGCCTTCTCCATGCTCCCTGTTACAACTTCTTGCTCTACCCCCCTCACAACGCTCTGCATCACCCTCGAACTCCCAAACGCTGCTGCACATTCTCCCTCTGTATAACTTTGTCTGTTTCTACCACCTCCAATCCCCTCTGTGTGCTTCTAACGTCCTCGCTGTTAGACTCCTTGCTTGCGGTTGCCCCCCCCGCTCTGCATCACCCTCGCAGTCCGAACGTCCCAAACCCCTTGCGAACTCTCCCTCGTAAACTTTGTCCTGTTTCCCCCCGCTCCATCTCCCCTGGTGCTTGCCCGGCTCCCTGTTACAGCACTCCTGCTCCCCGCCCGCAATCTGTATCACCCTCCGAACTCCCAAAATCCGCTTCGCTTCTCCTCTGTATAACTTTTGTCTGTTTCCCCCCTCCAATCCCAGCCCTTGTGTGCCTCTCCGTGTCGCTCTGTAGAACGTCCTGCTGCTCGTTGCCCCCCCCGCGTCGCATAACCCTCCGAACTTCCCCAAAACCCCTGCTACTTCTCCCTGCTGTATAACTTTGTCTGTGTTTCCACTCCGCCCAGTCTCCCTCTGTGGGCTTCTTTCCGTGTTCCCTGTTACAACTCCTTGTGCCCCGCCCCCGCATCTGCATCACCCCGAACGTCCCAAACCATTGGCTGCTTCTCCCCTGTGAAACTTATTCCCAAACCTTTGCAACTTTTTTCCTTTGTTTTTGGGGTGTCCGCAATGTTGCTTAAAACCTCTCTCTAGTCGTTGTCCTAACCCTGCAGGGCTCAAAGTCTCTCACTGCTTGCACCATACTCCTCGCCTGCACATTGCCAACTAATCATCTCATGTCTAAATCATGGCACTCCCCTCTCCCCCTCCTGTCCTTGACACAGCCATTAAGTACACTCTGCTATCACAGCCTCACAATTAAGTCAGTAAGTTTCTACATTGCATAATTTTCAACTATTCCAAAAACCCTCCATAATTGTATATTGCTCTGTGTTTCACATTACCTTGAAATTAAACACCGTCATGTTGGTTGTTCCCGCCTATGCTAATATGAGGAAGCGTACTCTTTGTGAGGGATGTTCTTTCTTGGTATCGTGATAGTAAGAAGAGATCGCATAACATAGACCTTAGCTGTCCAGAAAACAGTATCTGCCTCCGGTGAGGCTCTATAAGGAATTCCTCGGTGGGAGAGAAGGGGGGAGTGGGTTATTCTGTTGGATTAAGAAGACACAGGGCCTCTGATAACTCTCTGGTGCGAACCCAGAGGGACAGGTTTCGGGATGATACACTCAAGAGGGGCCAATAACCCCCAGCTCGATCCCTATTGGGAATTCTCTTTTGGCTGCTGCACCCAGCGAGAGTCCAAATACAATCTTCGTCTAAGGTTATTGAGGCTTCACCTCTGGTCTCCCCAACACTCCCATTAGGGGTTCCATCTGGGGAACCCCAAGAGCCAGAGCACCCACCACCGCATTGTCATGACTCTAAGCCCTACAAAGGGTGACAATAAACCACTTCCCTCCCCCTCTCTCTGCCCACCACAGAATTTCCTCTCTAGGCTGACTCTGGAATGCAGATACTACAACATAGCATGACCTCGTTTTTATACAATTAATCACAGGCAAAAAATAGTGATAAAAACGCAAGCAAAACATGTACTAGCTATGTCCTATTCCAACAAGATACAAACACAAATTACAAGGGAAACGACGGGTAAAGATGAAAGTTCGAAATACTCTTCTTTCCAACCCTTCCCACCCAATTAATCCTACTGGTGCATGAAATATAGCTCGATCGGTGTAATATCCCTGTCGTTCGCGAGGCTGAGAGGCGATATAACAGCAAACGAACAGGTGAACGCAATTTCCAAATCGCCTGCCGCTGATCCGATAGGAACAGTCGCTTAGCCGGTAGGCGCGAGAGAGGAGATGAGAAAATAGAAAAACTGTCAAATCAAATGATTAGGTCGCTTAAACTGAGAGAGAACTTATGATAAAAAAGAGAAAGAGAAAAGACAAATGGACTGAGCACAGACAGTGACGATCGGACATCAAAGTTGAGCAATACACAGTGTCTTACTTAAAAGAACACCTGATATGACAACAGCCGGTGTATTACAGAAGAGACTACAATTCAAGTAAACCATTCACAAGGAGCAGACACAGAATGTAAATTACATAAAAAGAAAACAACACACAAAGCGCACAACCCTCAAGATAACTAATATGGTACTACACACTAATGTAAAACTGTTCAGCAAACTGAAAATGTAATGAGGTTAAAAGAGCGTTATCAGTATAGACAAAGATCACCGCTGCGTCATAGCTGAGAGAGCCAGACAACAGACAAAGACCGGCAGAAATTTAAGGTCAATGCTTCCCTGAGCGGTTGATGCAGAAATTCGCGGTTGCGGCTGAGTGCACTCCCAAGGAGTCTGGTCAAGAGCTAGGGTATGGTTATCACCCGTGTATGATTAGACGACACACTTAGGGGAACACGGATGGAGCGAGGAGAAAAACGCACATATTAACCCTTAGTTCCAGAGTGTAGGAACGACTGAGCAAGGTGCGTTCGATAATTTCGGCGAGAGAGCTGTTAGTGACATAGCATCTAAATACCATGCGGTGTGGGACGAGCTATACAGGCAGATATTAAGCGACAAGGATCTTAACCACGGTATGAAGTACGATCACGGAGGCTATATAACACGACATTGTGAATGAGGACGCATGTTAGTAGAATGAAGTGTAACCAGCGTGTGGGAATATCAACAGACAATTTACGTTTTATTGGGTACGCTAGAGGGATTTGACAGCAATGTCCACACAAAGTCAGTCAATAGGTTGTTGCCTAGTAGTAAGGTAATAGGAGTTGCTTTATAAAGCTGTGGTATGACTGAGTGATTCGCCAGTTGTGCGCGGGAACACGCCAGCTTAACAGAGTTGCATGTACCACCACACGGTGATTAGAACACCCATCGACATACTGAATTTGCACATCTAGAGAAGCGCGGCACACTTTGGCAATGCCTGGGGGCATAATAGTAAAACAGACACACCCATAAGTCCTCCATCACAGCAGGAGTAGTATGCAATGAGGTTTTTGTTGAAGAAAGATTCTCGCGAAGGCGCGTGATGCATTCGCTTTCTCACGTATTACATAAAGAATTAGCATCGGCAGCCGGGCGCGAGGCCTGTTGGCTAGGATAACAGCATGCGAGAGCTTCACCGTTCATAAACGAGCACCGATAAAGGATCCACAGCGACTGCAAGCAGCGACGGGAACACAGGTAGAAGGGATTGAGGCATGGCAGGATAAGGATGGATCATATTACATACAGCTCGCAAGAACCCAACACGTTACTATTTGCAGATTTGGACGAAAGCAGCAAGCGGATTTGGGAAGTTTCGGAGGTGACGTGTATGCCCTAAAGCACACATAGACTGGTGTGGAGTCATTGTAAACAAAGTAAGAGTTGTTTCGTATACAGCGGGAG